>NW_020799091.1:73271813-73318361 GCF_003259725.1 Athene cunicularia | reverse complement strand
GGCGGCTGCGACCGCCGGCCGTCGCCTCCCTGCCCCGGCCGCTGCGGGAGGGGAACGTGCCCGCGCTCTCAAAGCTTAGTCTTTGATACCGGCTGTCACTCGCCGGCAGCCTTTAAGCTGACAAGTGAGTGACACTTGCAGTTTTCTCCAAGGGACTTCAGATTAGTCATTTGTTGGAGGAGTTACGTTTTTTGCACTTTTCCGATGTGGGTCAACAGCATGTTTAATACTGGCTAGAGGAAACTCTGAGTTTGTCAGAAAGCAAAGGTCTGAGTTTCCTCTTTTTTCACATTACTCTTGAAGACTTTAAAATGCTTCTGAGTTTATAAATTTATAGCAAACTAAGAGTTTAGGCAGACGCATAGGGTATCATCAGAGCTGAGCATACATTTGCATGCAAGTCAGTGCCTTTTAACTTTCTCTGCTTAGCAGCAAGTGAGCCATTGTGGCTCTGTCGGTAGTTTTAACCAGAGGAACAAAAAAAAAAAAAAAAAAAAAAAAAAAGTATTGAGAGGGCATAGTGTTTCGGTAAGGAGATGAGGCAGATGAGGAAACTGTTTGAGACTATCTGAAGCACTGGGGAGGAGATGGGACAAGTACACCACACAGTAAGAGCATATTTGTGCATTTCATCGCACGTGGCTTCCTTGGGTAGCGTTTTGTGTACTTTTTATTCATTCCTGATACTTCTGCGATAGGCTGGGATTCTCCTTTCTCATTCTCAAAACACAGAGATAAAAGCCTCAAGCAAACAAGAGAACCCTGGTGACAAAAAGGGCAGATGTGCGTACAATTTGAAATCATCTGAACATTTTTCTAGCGTTAGTTTTTCTTGGCAGAGCAAAGCTGGGTATTGTGCCTAGGGTGCGTAATGCTTTCCAAATCTTTTTTCAAACCAGAGAGAAACAGCATGATGAAAATGTGACCCGAGTGTTTTGTTGCAGTCTGTTCTTAGTTGCTATTAAAAAAAAAAAAAAAAAAGTTGAATTTGGAAATGCTAGAGGAAGGCGGTGAAGATCCAACTTGGGAAATGTCAGCGGCCTGAGTAGGACCAAGGCAGATTTGACAGACGTGGAAAGTTTTCTTTCAGTCCTAACTTGGAGTGGTTTCTTCCAAGGACAAGTAGTTTTCTCCTCAGTTAGTTGTTTGCATGCAGTTGCCTCTTGGCAGTTACCTGCTGCCTTGCTTTGACTTGCTGTGTCCAGCCGTTGCTTAAAAAAGTGAATCAGCTTGTCAACGGGAACTTTTTTACCCTGATTAACCTTGTTTCCATAATAACTTCAGAATAGTGAATGCAGCTCAACAGAAGGAGAAAGCATTGGTTAGAACATGCTTAATTAAAGCTTGGATCAGTAAACTACACATGCTGTAAGAAAATGCCAAGTAACTCTTCCAGACAGTAATCTAGAAAGGTGCGTATGTTTAAATTTTTCTATATCTTTTTTGAGAGGTGTTCGTAACTCTGAGAAGTACAGGCGTTTTTTTGTCAGGGTACCTTCCCCGGGAGAGCTTGGAGGGGGGAAGCAGGGCTGGGAAGGGCAGGGCAGGGCGGTAGAGTCAGCCATGCCTTCAGTCCTGTCTCCTTGGCCCCAGTTCCCCCGTCAGAGTTGCCACTCCATGCAGCAGCGGTGCAGCTCTACTGTGGAAGGTATAAAACAGAGGGATGCCCGGTGGCTTGTCCTCGAGTTCTGTGGGCAAGTGAAGGGGTCTGGTGACTGCAGCTCTTCTGCTTCCAGATTTTCCAAGAAAAGCTTGCTTTGTTGCACTTGCTGGAAAGAAGCGTTCAGGATTTCAATCCAAGTAAACCAAATTAGTTTCATTTTTCTTTACTTTTTCTTTGCCCTGACGTAGAGTTGCATGGTCTTGGCACATGTGCTTTCACCTGGCTTTTAAAAGTGACCATCTGTTCTGTCACGTCCTTCCTCTAATTCTCATAGATGGGATTCAAGACTTTTTTGGGGAAAGAGGGTGGTCTGAGCACTGTAATCTAGATTCAGTGCAAAAACTTGGTAATTGTTTTGACTTGCAAACTGAAAGATAGAAATATTCGCTACTTAAGTGAGCCTCTCCCCCAATACAGAGTAGGGAAGTTGGTCTGAAGCTCAGAAAGGGAAATGCAGAGCTAGGAGGATAAATGGCGTGCAGTCAGTGATTGTTTTGCTAACTAAAATCAGTGCGCAGAAGTAAAGGGGAACTTATCTTTAAGTTCAAACATTTTTCCAGGCAGTAAACTCATAAACGGTTTAACTGCCAATATGTAGTGTAAACTGTGTTAGTGTTCAGTGGTCTGAACAATTACTGCTCAGATGGGTTTTTTTACAGTGCTTAATCGTAATTAATTGGAAAAAAAAAAGTCCTGCGTGACTAAAGATCTTGATATAAACAACTTTTTAAAAACAAAAATCTAATCAGTGGGTTGATAAAATCAAACTAATATTAATTGTGACACATGGATATTAACACTGGAAATGTGGTCACTGAAAGTCATCCTACTGATAACATAAATGGTTCATATAATAATAATAATAATATAATCTCTTTAGGGTATTTTAAAAGCTTCTCAGGGAGTTTATTTGGCATTTTCTTCCTGCATTTTTTCCTTCTACTGTATGTTTTTCATTGAAATTTGGCAGGGAAGATTAAATGCTGGGTGTTTTATAGTTTTGAAGTCATAGTTAAATTTTGTACCTGTGATGTGTAGAAAACTGACTCTGGAGAAGGTGGTAATGTGGCTGAAGTTCAGAAGACCTTAACTATGACTCCTGTTCTTAAAAGTGATTGAAATTTCATACGTATTTTTAATTTGCTCCAATTTCTAGTTATTCAGTGTCATCATTTGTACCGAGTTTCTTTACAACTAATCGTGAAATGTTAATTTGGAAACATGCATCTCTTAATTCTGATTCATGTATCGAGGGCTTTTACTTTATATGAGTAAAGCATAATGATAGACCAAGCACTTCCTGCTCAAAGCTGTACGAGTTCCAGGTTGTAAAACATCCAGAGGTGGGTATAGAAGTGACTGGGTAGGAAGGATTGATCTCAGGCAAAAGTAAAGCTGCATCTACTAATTAATCCCTCTCCCCCACGCACACACCTGAGAGAGTTATTTAGGTAGTTTCAGAAGTGAGGAAACACTTGTTTTATGGTTGCCCCTGTATTGAATGAGGCAAGGGTTGTGCGACAACGATACATACGGTGTAATTAGGGAGGGTGCCATCGCTGTGTGTGCACAAGGGGGCAGAGCTAAAGTTGTGGGGTGACTGCACGCTCCATGTTTTCTCATATCCCCGTGCTCAGTTTCACAATCCCAGTGACTCTCTCATACGGGTTTTGAACCTATTTTCTTTGCTACTGGAGCAGCCAAGCCCTGCCTGGTGCAAGGGTAGCACCGCTGCCTTCTGCAACGCATGTCGTCACTGGCGTTTCAGTATTTCAGCCCAAGCCCTGCTTTGGAGAGGGGAGTCATGGGAGAGTCTTGCGTTGGGAGAGTTTATCCAGGAAACCTGAGCCCTTCCTTCTCATCTTGTGGCAGATGTGAGTCTGCTGGGAGGCCAGCAGAGGATCCTGTCTGCAGGTGCTTAAAAGCCTGAGCCCCAGCGCTGGCTGGTGGTATTGACCAGCTGCATGGAGGAGGTGAGGAAAACGGCAGCCTCTCCAAAGGTGCGCTCCATTTCAGTGTGGGTGGGAATGCAAGGGAGAAAGGAAGAGGCACGTTTATAGCCTGAAGGCTTCTGTGTTCAGAAGGGTTTTCAGTAAACTAAATTGGCACTAGTTTTTTTTACCATGGAAAGTTCGACAAGCTAAAAGAGAGCATTTCCATCAGCTGCCATTTCTAACAAGCTGAGGTGCTTCAGTTCCCAGTGGATTTCATTCAGCAAGGTGCTGGTGTCTTCAGTTTGGCTCAGAGTTGAAGCCGCTCTGGTTTTTGCAAAGTCCAGGCTCTGAACACTTTCACCAAATGAGAAAAAATTAACGTTTTCTTAGAGAAAAATGAGAGGTGTGGCATGTTTTTTTTGTTTTTCATAGTGCCACTTATGCCGTATAACACTTGAGGAGAGGCAGGGCTGATTAGCAGTTTATATTTGAGCTATTATGACAGCTGAAGTGTGGTTTACAGCATTATAATAAGGGCTGTGCTATGCTGGCATATCTTTAACTGTGGCAATGCTACTCTGTGCCACTGTTGCCAAGTGCCAGATCCATCTCAAAACGATGGCAAAGCTGTATCATACATAAGAATGAAGGGTGGGGTGAGTCTGTAATACTCCCTTGCTCTAAAATAAATTGTATTTTATCAGTCTGTGATGAACCTTTTATGATCCAAGGTGTGTCATACTAATTTTAAATATTAAAGATGCATCAACTCTTATTACAGTTCCTTCCTCTTTGCTTTCAGGAATTGCCACGTAACTGCAAAGGAAACTGTAAGATTTAATGAAATACTGGGAGCCTCTATACTTCTTCAAGACATTATGTCATGGATTGGAGGGATCTAAATGCAATAATATGAAGTACTGATGCGACGTATCTTGTCAATGCACAGTCTGATGCTATGGCAGGGTTACATCATTATACATTACATGACTTTGTCTTTTAAAATCACCATTTTTTGTAGGATGGCATACCTTGGTTCTGTTGATATGCACATCTTTGGAATTAGGCAGCATTACTGTGTTAAATCAATAGTCTATCCTGGCAACTTAAAAGGCACTGAATGAATCACAGTAGAGGGCATGCTAGTAGTCAGAATGTTGCCCCCCTCAGAAAAAAAAAAAAGTCTACACGCAGAAGTAAATCTTCAGAACAAATCCAATAAAATGCTTGCCCTGCATCTCTCATTCTGCTTCTAAACCAACAGCTGTGCTTAAATAAATATCTTTAGTCTTGGTAAACCTGTCTTTGGTTTTTCATTCAAGCCATTTGGAAAGTGCTGCAAAATACCAGCTATAGTTGGAGAGAAAATGTCTTTTCTTGGAAATATTCCTCAACAGCAAAAAGCACACCAGAAAAGCTTGCACGCATATGTTTTGGGGGGGGATATTCCCTTGCAGCAATATGAAAAAGTCAGATTGTTTCTTCCTCCCCCAACCAGCCAGTCTTACCACCTGGGAATTTCTGGGCTTGGGTGCAGGTGCAGCTCCTGACGAGCAGCGAAGGAGCAGTGCCATTTGCTTTCAGGCTTGCTGCAGGGATGCTCCTGATGTTTCTCTTCTGCTCTCTTCCCCCTGCATTTTTGTGGAGGAGGTTGCGTCCGTGTTAAACTGATGACTTCCTTTTCCTTCCCAATCCTGGCCAGGCCCCTGGCGAAGGGCTTGTTGCCGTCACGGTGGCCCGTCTGGTGGTGTGGGAAAAAATGGAAGAAGTGTCAGCGTGCAGTCGTGCTGTGCTGTGGCTTGGCTTTTTGGTGTAGTGAAATCAGCTCTGGTGGGTTCCAGCTGCCGGCACTGTGCACAGAGACTTGCATGTGACTGTTTGCACAAGAGGCGTTTTCCTGTGCAGATACTGAGGTACAGATTGCTAAGTCTTGCCTTATCGCCACCCTCATCTCCAAAGTGTCACCCCCTCCTGACTTCTGTACCCTTTTGAAGAAAATGCAGCAAAATTATTCTCCAGCTGATGTGGATAATAACATTTATTAGTGCTTCCCTGTCTGCTTTTCCTGTAATTATAATGCACTGTTATTCCAGGAACCGTGACTGTGAACTAGTTGTTCAGGAGATGGCTTTGATTTCAGGAGAAGGACAGGAAAGGTGTCAGATGCGTATTGTTGATCTGCATATAGGTTCAAGATCATTTTCCTTTCGTTTCAGTCAGAAAACACCTTCACATTTCAGAGGAGCAGATTAATGCTGTACTACTCATCACAGATTTTAATTTTTTTTTTTTAAAGGCAAATGCTGGAACAGTCAGATCAGGCTAACAAAGCTTCTTTCAAAATAAACAAACAATAAAACCTTTGCTCCTTCAGTATCAGGTTTCAATTTGAAATAAATGTTAACAGTGAAGTTCAGTAATTCTTAGGCAAGAGGATGTTAGTCTGGCCCTAACTATAATTTAAGAGGCAGGAAAATGCTGTAGCAGATGACCGGCTTGTGTGACAGTAATGTATCAACTCTGTAGTGGTGGTTACACTTTCACCCAGAATTATGTAATTCCAGAAACAAGATTTACTGAGGGTTTGTAGCTGAGTTTCACAGCAGAATGTGATATATTAAAACCCTTTTGAATTTTTGACATTCTGATGGGCTTCTTGTAGGTCACACTTCCTGCAAATCTCATCTTTAAATTTGCAAATGTAATTAGTAAGGTAGGTTTCTTGATAACGTTCACAGAAACGCTGATTTCACGTAGTTAAGTGTGGTCAAACTTGTGCTTTCTCATTGTATCTTTATCTTACTGCCTTTATCAGGTACTCATTAATGAGTGAAGGATCAAAAGGTGGGACGGTGGCCAAGAAGCAATGGAGAATAAAAGTTTAGAAGGTTCCCCATCAGACCTAAAGTTAGTGGCTCACCCAAGAGCAAAGAGTAAAGTGTGGAAGTACTTTGGGTTTGATACCAATGCAGAAGGATGCATATTACAGTGGAAGAAGATCTACTGCCGTATTTGCATGGCACAAATCGCCTATTCAGGAAACACATCCAACCTTTCCTACCACCTTGAGAAAAATCACCCCGACGAATTCTGCGAATTTGTGAAAAGTAACACTGAGCAAATGAGGGAAGCCTTTGCCACCGCATTTTCAAAAATCAAGCCAGAGTCATCACAGCAGGTTGTTCAAGATAGCCTTATCATGAAGACCTACCAGAACTATGAAAACAAAAAGCATCAGGAGCTGACATCTGCAGTCATCAGCTTAATTTGTGAGGGCATGTATCCAGCCTCTATTGTTGATGAACCCACCTTCAAGGCCCTCTTGAGAACAGCAGACCCCAGGTATGAACTTCCGAGCCGGAAGTACTTCTGTACAAAAGCTATTCCTGAAAAGTACAGTGCCATTAGAGAAATTGTGCTGAAGGAGCTCACCGAGGTTCTGTGGTGTGGCATATCCACAGACATGTGGAGGAGTGAAAACCAGAACAGGTCGTACGTAACCATCGCGGTTCACTTTCTCAGCAGCAGTCCTGCCAACTGCCTGGCGGTGAACTCGCGGTGTTTAAAAACTTTTGAAGTACCGGAGGATAATACTGCAGAGACTATTACGCGAGTCCTTTATGAAACGTTCATTGAGTGGGGGATCAATACAAAAGTCTTTGGTGCTACAACAGATTACAGTAAAGACATTGTGAAAGCTTGCTCTCTGCTAGATATTCCCGTACAGATGCCTTGTTTGGGGCACACTTTTAACGCAGGAATACAACAAGCTTTTCAGCTCCCCAAACTGTGCAGCCTTCTTGCCAGGTGCCGAAAACTGGTGGAGTATTTTCAGCAATCTACGGTCGCGATGTACATGCTGAGCGAGAAGCAGAAGCAGCAGAATATTCTCCACTGCATGTTGGTAAGCGACCGTGTTTCCTGGTGGGGAAGCACACTAGCTATGCTGCAGCGCCTCAAGGAGCAGCAGTTTGTCATTGCGGCTGTTCTCGTGGAGGACAGCAACAACCACCACCTCATGCTGGAAGCCAGTGAGTGGAATACAATCGAAGGGCTGGTGGAGTTGCTGCAGCCTTTCAAGCAGGTTGCGGAGATGATGTCTGCTTCAAAGTACCCGACGATAAGTATGGTGAAGCCACTTCTCCACATGCTTCTGAATACTACCCTGAACATCAAAGAGAATGATTTGAAAGAAATCAGCATGGCAAAGGAGGTGATTGCCAAAGAGCTATCAACCACCTACCAGCACACACCTGAGATAGACATGTTTCTCAATGTTGCAACTTTCTTGGATCCCCGCTACAAAAAATTGCCTTTTCTTTCAGCCTTTGAGCGGCAGCAGGTTGAAAACAGAGTGGTGGAAGAAGCAAAAAGCCTGCTGGAGAAAGTAAAAGAAAATACCTTTAGGACTGAAGAGAAATTCTTCACTGTTTCAGAAGAGCCCCCTGTGAAAAAAATCATCATCTCCTCGACTCCTCCTCCTACCAGTGTCATCAACAACATGCTTGCAGAGATCTTCTGCCAGACAGGAGGTGTGGAAGACCAGGAGGAATGGCATGCTCAGATTGTTGAGGAGTTGAGCAACTTCAAGTCACAAAAGGTCCTTGGTTTGAATGAAGACCCACTGAAGTGGTGGTCTGATAGACTAGCACTGTTTCCAGTTTTACCAAAGGTTCTTCAAAAATACTGGTGTATTCTGGCCACAAGGGTCTTCCCTGAACGCCTTTTTGGTTCTTCTGCTAATGTTGTAAGTGCAAAGAGAAACCGGTTAGCCCCAGCTCATGTGGATGAGCAGATCTTTTTGTACGAAAACAGTCGGAATGGGTCTGAGGCAGAACCGGAGGATGAAGACGAAGGAGAGTGGGGTTTGGAACAGGAACAGATTTTTAATTTAAATGATTCGGTAAATGTAAACAACAACTTCTTTAATATCCGAGACAGTGGGTTTGTTTAACAGGACTGCTGCAGAACGTTTAATAACAAAGAAAAAAGGTATTTGTCTTAAGTTACCAAAAATACTTCTGTTTTATGCTATGAATGCTGTAAATATTGAACAGTTGTAACAAACTTGATTTAGCTTCCATTGTCTGTGTTTTTCCCACTGTCTTAAAACATGAATGACTTGTGATTAAACAACGCTGAAATGAATGAGGAAATAAATTCTACAAAGACCATGATTTCTGACTGTGGCCCAGATTTCAGAAAGCACTTATCCATGTGCTTCCTTTCCACTTGCTTCAGTGGGAGAGAAACACATGCTTATGTGCTTTCTATCATAAAAGTATTTCCTGAATTAGGACCCCGAGCAAGGGAGTTTTTAAGATTTATGCCTCTGTTTGTAAATCCTGTGTGACTCAGGATGTTAGCTTTAAATTTTGGATTTTAAAACATTTTTAAAATCCATAAATCTGAGCAGTGAATATTTTTAGAGTATATCGATACTATGGAATGAAAAAAGATCTTGAGCCTGATTTTCTTTTTCACTACCTCATGTCTTAGGCCTGGTCTATGCTAGAAAAGTTCAGCTGGTATAATTCTGTCAATTAGGAGACTGATGTATTACTATTTTAACTGATACTGTGCTGGCATAGGCTGTAGCGTGGATGCACTTATACTGGGATAAGTTATTTTCCTTTCCAGAGCAGTGTAAATGGTATAAACACTTCTAAACTGGTATTGCTGTGTCCACATTAGTCTGGTTTTACTATTTAACTGCAGCAGCTAAATGGCAAAAACTTTTTTTTTTGTGTGTGTGTATGTCTAGGCAAGCCCTGATTGTAGTCTCTTGTGCTTTTACAAAGAGGTAAAGAAGCGCGCAGGGTCGAGGCGTCTTTTGTTACCTTCACTTTGTGCCGACTTTATGGCTGATGCCACATGGTGTGAAGCAGGCAAGGCATCAGACCCCTCAGCGGCAGAGGGAGGGAGGGAGGGACAGGGCAGGGAGGTGTGTATGGGCAGTGGGTCTAATAGTCTGTCTATGTTATAAAATCCTTAACCTCTTAATTTAAATGGGGACTTTGCCCGAGGTAGCTAGAAAATTCTGTTGGCAAGAAAAGCAAAATGAAAAGCTTTAACATTATGTAAATATATTTAAAAGAAGGGGACCTCTCCATTTCCCCACATGTATTTAGTAAGTCTTTAAGATTGTTTCTTACTACATTAGCACTTAAAAACCTCTTTTTTTTTTTTCTCCTATCTCTTTTGATTCAGTTTGTAGAGTGGACTTTAGTCCTGTCCTGTCTGATGTTTGAGTACTGTTTCCAATTAGTTGTTGTGTATTGTAATTGCTCCCTTTGTGTCTCTATGGCTAAGTGTTTCAAGCCCTTTTGAGAACTTGGTAAACAAGAAAAAAATAAAGAAACCCAACCCCAAGCCCCCCATCTCTTATGAAATACTGCAGGTTATAAATGAGATTAGAGTTCACGCTTGGCACAGAGTGGGATGGTAGCCAGCATTTTTCCCTGAGGTGCAGAGGAGAACTCTTGCCATTGTCCGGTTATAGTCAAGGCTTGCTTAGGGTTTTATTTTTGTTACTGGCGTCTTGCCCCCCACTATGTCAAGCACAGTCTTTCTGGGCAGAGGTCTGTTGAAGCCTGGCCATTACTATTCTGGATGAAGAAAGTTGGGTTTTTTCATCATGGTGATACCCATAGACATTTGGTTGTAGAAAGGGCCCAGCCAGGAGGAACATATAGAAATAAGCATTGCAGTAGAATTGAATCTATTGCCAAACTGCTTGTTTATATTTTGGTTTAATAGTTTTTGGAAGTTTGAGGCCTCTGTTCCTTGTAGGTGGTGGAAAGGGGAGAGTGGGTGGGGAGGAAGGTCAGAGTTTGGAATAAAGAAGCAGTGAAATAAACAGTAGTGAACTACCTGGCATATTTAAGCCTGGAAAAAATGCATTTAAGAGGTGATGTGGCCTGTGTTTGCCTGTCAGTAAGCCTGGGTTTTCACTCTCCAGCCCCCTAAAATTTTTTTGCAGTTGTACAAAGTACACACATAGTGCATCCCACTGAATGTTGCTACTCTCCATGTCCACTGAAGATGTGTGTGTGATTGCTCAAGGTGCAAAACGCAGGCTTGGCCTAAACTCCCACAGGTATGTAGGCTGTCTGTGAGGGTAGCAAGATCAAATTATGAAAGGGAGCGAGATACAGCAGGTCCTTTTTTGATGTTACTTGACCTCCTGTGACACCCCTGCAGTCTACCAGGAAGACCTCTTGGTTTTTACATCCACTGAATACCAGTTGGTGTTGGTTGCATCCGCTTGCACCACCTCTACCTGCTACCACCACTGCTGGCCCTCAAGGAGCTGCGTAAATTCTAGAGCAAGGCGTGTGGATCCTCTTACATGAGCGTAATTCAAAGCCTAGAGCACCTCTCTCCTGGTCTGTGTTCAGCCTACCCGCCTTGACCAGCATCCATCTCCTGTTTCCATCTTCCTCCTCCTAGGGCTAAATGTATGCAGTGATGCTTACAAGCAGTTTTACTGAGACCAGTGCAATGCACTACTCTCTTCCAGCTTCCTTTTATTTTTTGGTATCCAAAATAAAACTGTAGTCGGTTCAATTGATGTGTCTCAGCATTCTTTTAAAAAAAGGAGAAGAAAAAGAAAAAAAAGAACAAAGCCATTGTTAGTCCTACCCATTGTCTGTGAGATTTTTTATTTAATGTTCTAAGACTGGAATATTGTTAAATAAACCAGAAAAATAAGTTAGTTACTAGATTATTTGTCTGATGTGTGTTCATATCTGCAGCACTTTATGACTTCGAACTCTTCCTCAACAAGGGAAGGTTATATTCTAAGGTTTTGAAGCTATGCATTTATTTTCCTTTTGATCTTGTAAGTTATTTAAAAAAAAATGCTGTACAAATCTTTTGGATTAAAAAAAAATGAAGATGAAAAATGTCATAAGTTTAGATGGTTTCTCTTGCTTAAATATGTGTGGTGTTTTTCATTTAATGACATAATTTTCTCTTGTTTAGTTGGGTGGAGAACCAGAGTTGCAGAGCTGTTTTAAATATTGCTACAACGTGAGTTAAACCCTCGTGTTACTGCCAAGGGTGGGCCCAGAACACATTTCCAAATTACGCTATTAAATCAGATTTATGTTTGTGTTTCTTGACAGCTAATTTGAATCCACAGCCTAATGTTTCCTTTTCTCTTTGGTACAGCTGAGACATCTTTTTGGAGGGGCAATAGAGGAACTTCAGCTTTTGAGTGCTTTCATGATGGAAAAGTGAATTTTAAACAGGCTCTCAAAGTATGTACTTTATGTCAAAAGAAGAATTGCCTTTTGCCACCAGCTAAGTATTTCCAATTCGGAATTAAAATTCAGTGGGCTAGGCAAGGTCTTGTAGGGTTAACAGTATAACTAAAGAGCATTTTGTGTGACTGACCAACCTTTGCATGCATTTCGCCTTTCATTGCCGTCAGGGATCAATGTGAAGACAAAAGGAAAACCCCGAATCAAACCGAAGTTGAAAAGATGAATTTTTCCAGCAAACCATGTAAAGATGCCTTGGTTTAAATGAAGGAAATAAAGTTCTGGATTATTTGTGGATAGGGCGTATTATTTTACTTTTCTATCACAGCTGTGCATTAGATTAATTTGGAGGGTTTTCTTTATTTAATGTCATGGTTATCCAATTAGCCCTACAGGAGCATTTGTATGTGGGCAGGAATATTAAAAGCAAAAGAAACACGAATTGGTTGGTTGTAATATTTTATAGGACTTCTGAAAAATTAAAAGTGACATATAGTTCATGATTTTGTCTTTTTCGTGTGATAGCTTGAAAGAAGGGGCTGCCAGAGGACGTCATTTCTGAAGGAGGGGAAGCATACAGATTTGAACGTAGAAGTAGTGTATTTTCTATATGCCATGACAACTGGGTAAAGGAAACTTTATATTGGGAAAATTGCATTTTAATCTCTGCACACCATACTCGTTTCAGTGGTCTCCATTTCTGAGTGTCCTTCTCAGAGGATGATATCTTTCTGAAGGTCTGGTGATGCCAGGTCTGGTGGTGCAGTGCTATCTAGTCTAAGCTCTCTTTGTGGGTATGCTGAGAAGACTCTTGCTTTGGGTCCTGGTCTGTTACGGTTTGTGTCTTTTGTTTCTTTTTCTTTTTTTCCCCAGGCCAAAACTGTATGGTCTGTCTCACCATATTTCCTCCAAATTACTAGTCTACCAAATTCAAGATGCATTTTATTTTTAGGAGATGTAGGGAAATTACAGAAATTGGTTTGGCTTTTCTTAATAACATGATTTAGTGCTGTAGAACTTACAGATACAGTATAATTTTATGTCTGTCTGAAAAGCACATCTAATGGCTTGTTACTGTTTAAACTGGAATTTCAAAACATTCCTATGGTAGCTGTATAGTGCTGTTATTTTTACATACAAAAGCATTTCCTTTAGTTTGAACAATAAAAATCAATTAAATAGATTTTTACTGCTTCTACAGTCATTTTCAGTGCCCGTGCAGTTGGGTTAAAAGGCCACAGGGGAATTGAGTTTGCTATAAAAACCCCTAAAAGTCTGTCTTTCAGCTTACCTTGTGTTTTAAAAAACTTTTTCTGTGATAAAATTTGATTTATATATTTTTTAAAATGCAAAGGCTGTTGCAGAAACTGTTTCCAAATGAGAGTCCCTCAGACTCTGAAATGTTAATATTATGATTTTTGAGCATTTATATTGATGTTTCCACACAGGGTGGCATTGATTTCCCTTGCTGCCAGAAGAAAAGTTTAACGTTCATAAAAGTGATGCTGCTATCTGCAACACTTTGAAGTGGTGATCAGATCTATCTTTTCTCAGAGATGTTGAAAAGACTGTTACCTGCTGCACTTGTGTGCTGGTTTCCATGCATTACAATTAGTGTTTATTTCCCGTGACTTGAATCTGCAAAATCCTACTTTGTCCTGTGTCTTCTTCCCTGGCTCTGCCTGGGCAGAGCGCTGGGTGGGAGCAGCAGGGAGGAGAAGCTCTGCTCCCTGGTGTGTTTTTCTCGTCCTATAGAGAGACTGTTCTTTGGGAGAAGGTAAACTCGGTTTAAACTGAGTTTCAAGTATATCCTTATTCAAGTCCACCGGGGCTACAGCGCCTGTGCTGTGCTGCAAAAAGGCAAAGCCAGCGATTGCTCCTGCCAGAGCGATGTACCCTTGAAACACGTTGCTTAGTTGGACCAAAATTGCCTATGTAGCGGGGAAGATTTGAGCTCAACACAGCTAGGAAAATACACGTGGAGTCAAAGGCATAATAAGCATTAGTAGTCCTTATTGCACGTCAGGGTAGAAACAGGATCCATGCTGCTCTGGATGTTTGGGCTTTTGAGGTAAATAACAGGTACTAGTTTGTGCTCTAGGCTGAAGCTGTGCCTGGGAAATTTTGTGATTATTCAAATAGTTATGTCTTTAATGCTGACATAGAAAAGAGTGTTCTGTGGCATTCAAATAAAGATTTTATAAAGCGGGCAAAGCTACAGTTCCTATTTGATAGATATGGGTAACATTTACAGTGGTTTTACTCATATAAATGCCATGGCCAGAGATACGCACACATTGAGCTGTTGGAAGTGGCAGGGGTAGTCCTGTCAGCAGGGACAGATACTTTCATTTGAAACAAATTAAGCAAGAAATATTGTCTTTATTTTAATGTTCTTAGAAGACTAATTAAAATACATCTGTAAATGTTTCTGATAGTAATTTATTAGTTATATTTGTACAGAATTAATCCCTTCGGTTTACTTAGTAAACTGAAAGTATGACTGTATTTGTCTGTAGCTGCATGTGCATGATGTTATATAAGTTCAACAGTGATTCCCCAAACAATGCAGAATAAGGTTATTTTTAAAAAGGCAATGTCTTTGGTTACATACAATTTTCTGAATATGTCATTGTCCCCAAATACTTGCAGTCAGGAATGAGATATTCATCTTTTATGTCTCCAATGGATGATGCTTTGCTTTAGTTTTGAGGCATTTTATGTCTCTGTGTATCAGTTTTTATACACACCGCAACAGAAAGGGTTCCGTTTTCCCCTTTTTTCTATGTGCTTTTTTTCTGATGAGTCATCAGTGAGGTTTACAGTTATAGGAATTTAGAGTCATAACAAGGAAGATGTCGAGTCAGCATCAGGAAGGCTCATGCCAGAGACATCCCGTCCCATGCCATGAATGCTGTGCTTCAAGGGAAACCTTCATCTTCTCAAATGTGGTTTTCTGATGTGTGTGTATGTGAGAAAAATAAAGTGCTTTTGCAAACAATGCACAGTTCTGTTTTATGGGTGGTAGTCCAGTTTGCTGTAAGCTTGTGCTCTGGGATGCACTCAGTGGTTTTGCACCAAATTTAAGTTTCTTGAGCACACAGCATAATTTACATGAACAGAAGGAGTTTAATAAATTCCTTCTTCCAGAATTAAATCTGCAAAACTCAATTGCTCATTGATGAGAACAAATAGGAAGTAGGTCCATCTAGGAAAAATACTGGAATTGTAGCATGAGTCTGTAATTCCTGTCTGAAATTCTGACAGCATTTAAAAATACTAAATGAATAACCTTCCTGTAACCTGATATTTCAACTCTGTGTAAAGCGTTTCGCACGCTCCTTGGTGTTGCCATGCTGCCAGCAGTGAGCTCTGTTAGCTTCAAAAGGCTGTGCTCCCAAACAGGCAGGGAGGAGTTTTCCATAAGATAGCAGAGGAGAAGGGAAGAGCAAGCTCTTACTGTAACCTGTCCTCTAGCATGTGGGAGCCTGGGCTGAAATGGCTGTTTCTGAATGGTATTTTGACACAACCTTTCTGATCTACCACAGATACACATTCACATGCAATCCAGCATCTTGGCACTGATCATAAATCTGGCAGGTCCCAAGGGAGCAGAGTGCTGTGGTGAGAAAGAGCCAGTCTTATGGATGAGGAGCCTTCTGTGTGTGGTGTGTACCTCTTCTTGTCCCTAATTTTAAACCCCGTTTTATTTTCTATACAGGTAGTATGTACGTCTTTGCTGTGTTACTTGCTGTGAGGCTTTTGTATTCAAAGTGTAAAAATAGGAGAATGTTACCTGTGTGCTTTCAAGACGTGGTGAAAGTAGGCAGAAGTTCACCTGTGTTGTATGTGGTTTGCTGACTGGTTTGCGTGAGCGGTAGGTTGAGAGTGATGTTTAGTTTACCCCATAGCGTTGCGAATGTGAGACTGGCGTTGCTGCTAGGAGATTTCTGCATGCCTGGTCAGAGAAATGAGGTGAGAAAAGAGCAACCTTGTGCGCATTGTATCTGAAGGTGTGATGCAATTGCCAGGTGAACTTAAAGCATTCACATGAGCTAGTTCTTTTGTAGTCTTGCAAACAGACTAACCACCTTGTTCATGTCCTGCCCGTTCCACCCCACCTCCCCTTAATTACTTCGGGTGATGTTCGCAAAGATTTCACAGGGTTTCTTTGAGAGATAAATTTACAGATAATATAAGAAACTATTTGTTAGTTGTTGAGAGCATTGCATATGCTTTTTGTGCCTTTTTTGGCGATGCATGTTAGAGCTGATGGAAGATAAAATTCCTTTTTTTGCCCAGAGACTGGATCCACATACATCTAAAGTAGTCTGTATGCAGGGACAACTCTTCCTGCAGTGAGGGGTTCAGCTCAGTCTGCAACATTGGTCTGTTGGCTTCTGGCCTGGCTCTAGGCTGTTTAGGAAAGTTGCTGTGCTCTGCAGAGGGAAAACAGATTCCACTGTATTGTTTTCCCCGTGTTTTTGTGTTGCTGGGCCTGCAGTCTGTTTGCACATGTCTGAAGGAAGGGGATGGGCCAGGGCTTTTCCCCTGATCCTGCTCCTTCCCTGGGCTGGGTGACCACCCCGAGAAGAGGATTGTGTAGAACGTAACACGGCTGGGTGATAAGTTTGCAAACACAAAGACTACAAAATGGTTAATCAATTTTGTATTTATTTTTAGGATAAGATTAAAACCATGCAAAATGTGGCCTAGAAAGCAGCTTTCAGACACTGCACTAACTCTGTTGAGCTAGGTGTCCAAATAAATATGTAGGGGTTTAATCTCTGAAAGTGCCCCATTTTGCATGCTCTGCCTTCGGAACCACTAGAAATGCCAGCATCACAACTGTACCTCTTTAAATATCTTTTAAATTATGGTATTTTGAGGTGGGCTGTGTATGTGATACTTTTTTAAACACAAGTTTTAATTTTCTACGTATCCATTTTGGTTTCAGTTGTGCTTCAAAGGTTAGTATCCATAGGATCATTCTGTCTAAAGTGAGCTATTCAAACAACTTTATGTCCCAGATGTAGGTGGGCTTCAGAAGTGAGATAAATATTTTCTGCCACAACTCGTAAACTGGAAATCTTGCAATTGTGTTTTACCAAAATACGGGAGAACATGGAATGCAACTAATTACATTTTTTAATGTAAAATTCTGAGAATAAAACGCTTAAGTGTAAGCCCCCCATTTTCTGCCCTGTTACCTGCATTGTAGCAATATGGAACTAGACCCATAGTAGTTCAGTGAACATACAAGCAAAAGATCAACCTTCTTTTCTTTAGTCATTGTTCTACTTGAGATGATGTTTCAGTTTAGATGATTTTGTCGTAACAATCATGAAATCAACAGTTTCAGCAGACATGGATGAGCATTTCTATTGCTTGGTCCCTCCCTCCTTGATAAACAGAAACTTTTGCTTCTTGTTAATGTAGAACAAAGGAAAGAAAGCAAGTGGGTGTCCAGTATTATAAAGTGGAAGGTTGGGTGTTTGCTTAGTGCCCGTGCAGCTGAAGCACTGACGGATTTCAGAGCCAGGCAATGGATTGTGTTTGTGCCAGCAGGGCATTTGGGTCTAAAGATGGGTGGATGGTACTTTGCAAAGGATATGTGGCCTTTGCTTTGCAGGTCAGCACTATGCCAATAAATAGGGACACTTCACCCTGAGCATTAGCTGGTTGTGCAGTTGGGAACTTCTGCAATTCACTCAGTGTCTCCTTTTTTGGAGCTGTTTGAAGTAGGATATTCTCATTTAGGTGGTAGAGAAACTGTTAGCATTAGAGATGCTGCAACTCAAGAAAACGAGCTATGAAATGTAATTGTTCCTTTACATCATCAAAAGAGTTGTTTAACCAAATTCCAGTCAGTCACGCTTCAGCTGAAGGTGCCGGAGGTTGCAGAAAAGCAGCTGAGGAATATAGAGCTTTACTGCCAGGGCAGTTGGGTGGGTGGAGGTCTTGAGTCACACAGGACCTCCTGCGGACTCCACCAGGAGGGTGCCTGTGTGGGACAAGTTGCACAACCAGAAATCTTATTTGTCTTAGATGTGAGCACTGAAGGAGCCTCGTAAAGTTTTGCAAGGCCGGAAGGCAGAAGGAAGTAGCCATGGACCCCATGATGTTATTTTTAGAGATATTTTTGTGCTAAAGTTGTAATATGTCAGTTTGCTTAGACCATGAAGATGCTGTCCCACAACAAAAGCTTTACCTGGGGCTCCCTCACTCTGTGCTGGAGTAGTGTTGAAGTTACATGGGCACAGATGTGTAATTCTTAATTCAGCTCTGTTATGATGAAGATTTTAATGCATTGAACAAATAGTGTCTTATGGAATATTTTGATATCTGAGTCACTAAGATTATGTGCCTTGCCTTGCAGACGGGGCAAGATTCAAGATGTGGGCAGTTGTGGCGTAGAAATGTCATGATAATATATACACACATGCAGCCACCTCTTGGTGTTTTTAGAAACTGTCCCGTGCCAGTTTCAAGCTTCCCATCCTTGCAGTTTCTAAATTACAGATGTCATTACAGACACAGTGATTTGGTGTTTGTGTCTTTATCATAGTGTATGAATTACTGCATTAAAGCTGCAGATGTGGTGGAATATAGCAAGGTTTAAATGGGGTTATCACCAGCAAGGAAAGAAAATATTTGTCAGCTACTATTCCTAAAGCAAATAACCAAAAAAGCAGTGATATTTTTGCTTCACGTCAGGATTGCTTTTAAGAAAAAAGAAAGTGCCATAGTTTTGTAATAAAATTAATGACATTTGCTTTCCTTTCACCATATTTATGCTCTTCTAGGAGAGGTTTGATGCTTCACAGAAAATTAATTAGGCAAGACAACTACATCTTCCATTCTACCCAAAACACCCTTGTGAGTTGTGTAAGGCTGAATAAGAGCACTTGGCTCTGGTGCACTTCTGTTTTTTGTAGTGTGACTGTTTTTTGCCAGAGTATGCTTTCTGAGACATGGACATTTCATCGTCTGAGGGAATGTCTAACCATGATTGCTAACATTGCTCAATATTTTAAATTAGCCTGGAGGAAAGAAAAATGGAAAGTCGGACCTAAAAAATGCACTGAACTTGTTTCTGAAAGAGGACCTTGAGGGAACACTTAAATTTTTTTTTTTTTCTTTTTACTTGTTGACACATTGGTAACATAGTGATATAACCAAACACCCTCTAACTCTATGAGGAAATATCTCCTGTAAGCTCTGTGCTGAGTTATCCTCTGACGCTGGCTTCCCTGGCGTGAGAAAACAAAATCATGCCAGATGAAAGCAAAGCTTGGTCACCTTCTGACCTCGCATCTCACACCGGCGCTTCTCACACACACAAACCAGCGATTGAAGTTAATGAGCCTTATGAGTGTTCAATGAATTTGGGATTAAGTTTTTAATCTGCTGTGCTGCGGGCAAGGGTTTGATTGCCACCTCCAGCTGCCTGGGTGTGGTGTGCCGCAGCAGAAGGCAGGTGATGCTCTGTGTTAGCAACCAAAACAACTGATATTGGGGCCTGTACACCAAGTGCCTTACCAAGCCAACGCAGAAGATGCTCTCTGCCCCAGGCAGGTTATTTTAAAAACAGAAATAGATTGTTCTGTATAACAGTATTTTAACAAACACGTCAACCTGTCCTGCCTAAGGAAATTACAGATGAATTGGAGTCTGACCTTGTTCTTTAAAAGCGTGGCTTATAAAGGATGCAACAGTCTATGTATTACACAGAATGAAAGCGATTTTATAAATAAAACGTTACTGGCACTACACTTTTTGCAAACCAGGACTGACACAGTGAAAAGATGAGCTTTTATTTTTTTTACTGAACATATCACGGTGAACAGAGTGCCTGCAGAGTAGTCACTGCTGGCTTTTTGGCAATTGGATATAACCTGGATAACTGGAAATGTTTGTGCTATGAAATGTTTCTTACAGCAGATATACAAGGACTTCTTGGACATATTTTTCCAAAATAACATCTTGTTAGTGAACCAAGCCATCCAATGTGAATACAGATACCATCTAATCTCCCTGCTGGAGTGCTTTTGTGCTATTTAATGTCACCACCTATATGCCGGTCTTACTTGTGCATTCATAACTGGAGTCACAGCATTGCATGGCATATGATTTTAACATTAAATAGTCTGCTGAAAATTAGTAGGAAAAAGGTCAAGAAATGCAAAATCCATGTTCTCTTGATGATGCTGTACTTCCTAATTACATGGTACAAATATTTAAAGAGTAGCTAACTCCAGTTAGAAACAAGTTCCAAGAGCTGCAGACACTGCCATCAATAGTGCCTGGTAGGTGCAAGCAGAGTTTTTTGCCCTTGGTTGTAGGCATGTAACTTTATTCCTCCTGTAGTTTCTCATGAGTTAATTTTTGCACTTGATCTTTGCAAGTCATGTGTAATCATCCAGCACTACAGTGAGGAAAGGGATATTTGAAGATACAGGGGAATGAGTGTAAAACAACAAAATAGGGGTGAAACGTTGTAGCCTGGATTTCAGCTTGGGCGTGGCCGTTAGGGTTATGCTGTGGTGGCATATGGTTTTACTTGTTTATGTGCTAATTTAATGACTTTTTTTTTGATTTTTACTGTTAAGTGTAGCATATCTAAAATATCATAGTAAGGTGAAAAATAATTTTTCCCCCTCCCAGTCTTCTAATCCAATTTTCAAAGTATTTTTCTTCCATAAAAGGAAAGCATATATATACCCACATACATACACAGAAGATGATTGTAATTCAGCAATGAGGTCCAGTTTATTCAGTTCAAATTCTTCTGAGGTGCTACCCTCTGCTGTAAAGGACAAAGTGCGGTCCTTTAGAAGTGCGGTCTGCCTGACAGCCTGCACATGGTTTTGCTGAGGGCTGTGGCAACAGGGACTGAGGCTGGCAGCCACCACCATCTCTGCAGATGTGATCTGTTGTTTGCAAATGCACTGGAGTCTGTATCAAAATGGGTTTGCAGTGTGTTTCTCTGTCTTGGCTGGTAGTGGTTTGGTGGGGGAGATGCTGGGACCTCTTTTTCCTGCCAGTTTCTGGCGTGTGCAGCAGCAGAAGGACTAGGGAAATGCGAGGCTGGCAAAATGCTTGCGCTCACTGGAGAAACGTCACTGCCATCATAGGAGTGTAGGTGGTGTGGTCCTGATGAGTTGTTCTGGATATCCCTCTTTGTATTGACATCACTTCTGTCTGCCTCTTTTTTTTTTTTTTTTTTTTTTTTTTTTTTTTTTTTTAACCTGAACACTTGTCTTCTCCAGGCTAAACCTGCACAGGGCTTGCTTTGCTGTGTACTGCTGTGCAAAGCCCTCCCCTATAAAACTACCATGTACATTAGCGGGGCAACACTTGCAGAACAGCTTATTCAATAAAACAATGTTTTCCTGTTTCCCCAGGTGAAATAGAGAACGCCAGTAACCATGTCTGAAGCAGAGTGTGGGCTTTTGCTGGTAGAGCAGTGCTGGTCACAGACTGCATCAGGACACAGACATATTCGCCAGATGTCCTAGTGTGCCTTGGGTGGGCAATGGTACTGTGGCCAAAATGAAGGTGCTGTAACCTTCCGTGCCACTGGATTTTCTGTGTGGAAAGTTGTAAAGCTTCAAATGCAATAAATAAGTGCTGATGTAAATACTCTAGTAGATGCTGGTACAGCTTGCAGAGATGGGAGGGGCTCACTTTACCTTCCCTGCCCTACCTTTTACCTTCTGTATTACCATGATCTTTTCTGAGAGAGGTCCTAACTGCTGACAAAGCCCCACTCAAGGGTTGAGTGTGAGTGGGCTGGCTGTTCAGGCTGTGTGTTACAGGATGCTGACGGAGGTGTAATGCTGGAGTCTGGAATAGCAACTGCATTTTAGCGTCATGTCTTTGAAATCACCAAGAAGTCAGTGCACAGTGTAAGGTGTGTGTTTGAAATGCAGGCCCTGGGTGTTTGTGGAAAAAGCCCTAGAGAGAGAAATATTGGAAACAGCAGAGAGCTGCCAAACAAGCCAGTGCAAGCTCTTGGGCTTTTATTCATCAAGCTCTTTTTTCCCCCTCCTTGATATGTTTAAATTGCTAAATTCCTTTATACTTCTCTAAAAAAAAGCTTCATTCAAATGATTTTAATTATTTAGCATCAAACAGAAATCAAATGCAGGTGTAACTTTTATGTGAGGTATGGGTGCTGTAGATAGGTAACTGCCATCCATCACCTTTTGGGAAGGTTCACCCTTTGAGAGGTGGCTCCAAGTATATCAGCTGCACTGGAAGCTGATTATCAACTTGGTGTGACAAAAATGGGACTATAAAACTTGTTATAATAAACAAAGTGTCTTGCTCAAAAAAGAAAAAGGAGTGGTGCCTTGAAAGAATATTTCACACCAAACGGACTGTTGCTGGGCCATGCAATTTGAGTGAGATCTGCTGATCAGGTGGAACAGAAAGTAGGCATGAAGCCTGTTTGTGCTTGTGCTGTTGCCTGAAAAATGCTGGTATTTCTGTCTGGTATTCTTAGAAGGACTGACAGGGTGCACTGTGATGTATTGGCCTGTTTGAACTGCTGGTGAGCTCAAAGAGTTGGGGAGTGAGATCATAGCCTGGTCATGCAGAAGGGCCGGTGTGGTCTCTGCAGCTTTCGCCTCCCTTCTTGGAAGAAGGATGGTTGGGAGGTGTCAGTCAACAAAGACACTTGTTTCTGTATGAAATGAGCTTTTCCCTTAAAAATTTGGAGAGCTATTTATAGCAGGCAATTAAATGTAGGAATAAAAATAGGCCATTTGTGTCATACTCCCAGAGCATTTTCAATAATGGGACTCGTTTTTGTGAGCAGTTGCATTTCTTCAGAGGAGTGTGTGATACTCTCCAATTGAAATATTAATAGCTGATAATGACACTGTAGAATGATGGCCTCTTATACAGAGACATACTTTGAGAGCTTTTAATTTGTGTGGTAACTCTGAATATTAAAAATCTTTGACAATTTTGATGAAGAGCAATTATAGAGCATGCACAGTAACTGCTCTTTTAAGTTAACTAATTCCCTGAGTCCCGTGAATTGGCATTAGATTAATGGTCTATAAAATTTCATTCCAAAATCAGTTTTTCACTAAGGAATAAAAATGTCTAATTTAAAAAAAAAAATCTTTCAAAACAATTAGCTGTCTCTATTGTGAAGCAGCTACCTTTCTTGTGAAAACTTTGGTGAATATTTTATGAGGAACAAGAAAGATGTAAGTTGAAAGAAAAATGTGTGAATATGATATAACTTCAGCATGTGTTAAGAAAGAGGGCTCTGAAAAGAAATCAGTCTTTTCCTAGAAAAGGACTGTTGTGAGAGAATTAGGAATTTATATATAGTACAGTCGAGACCTTTCTGTACTCAGACTTTCATACTCCCATTTGAAACCCCTGACCTGCTCCTGTTATCAAAGAGGAGAAAAATTAATAAAATTCTGTCTTTGGAAAACAAATGTTGTAACTGTCTTGCTGGCAAAACATGCATGCTCTTTCTACTATCTCATTCTTAGTTAGAACTGATTTTTAAGCAGTTTTGTGTACACAAAACAGCTCCATCCAGAGGCTCAGGTGGCTTCAGTAGAACTCCCATCTAAAATAAGGACTCTCTTTAAAAAAAACCCACAAAGCTACTTTCCATCATGATTTTCTACTTCTGGAGGCTAGGTAGTGGCCCTGGGAGGTGGCATGTGGCAGTGGAGGGTTGAGCAGCTCAGAGCCCTGGGCAGCTGGGGCATCACGCTCAGGTGTTGACCCATGCAGCTCTCTCCGGGGCTGCGCAGCCCCACAAGGCTCCATTGACGTGCTCTTGTCCCATGAGCCTTACATTCCTTGGAGCCACTGCTTTGGGTGTGTACACTGAGGACAGATGGGTACACGTGTGAGTGATGATCTGCAGGCAGACTTTGCAACTGTCCCGACTCCATCAGGCACCAGGTAGCCGAAGAATTGAATGTATTTGTCAGGGATGTATTTGAAGGATGTGGAAGTCGGTCAGGGAGGGAGAGGAAGGGATGTTGAGACTATTTTTCCCTCTTTTTTTTAAGCCAGTAGCACCTGAGAGTGTGCATTAATGGCCATGCTGTAATGGCTTCTGACCATTAGTCTCTTCTGAAGATTTTAATAAGGAAATGTGCTTTTTAATTTTTGTGTTTTAATTATTTGCAGGTGTCACAGGGTAGCTTTAAGTACCGATTGGTTTATGTGCTGTGCTTCCTGTTAACTAGACTTTTCCCAATAATCTGTAATCACCTTGTACCTCTCTTCCTGATTCTAATTACTGGAGCTTTGTAAATGATAACAAGCACTTCAGTTCCAAGTGATTGCAGAGTTTTCTGAAGTGAAGTACTCCAGAAACTTTCAATTACCTTTTAAGTTCTATATACCAACTTGTGACTTCTGCTTACTTATTTACCTTTGATGGAAATACTGTCACGCTGAAGCCATGGGAAGCAAAGGGGACTGTTTAAGTGGCAGGAGAGCATTTTGTCGTCTGGAAGAGGCAGATCTGAGTGCGACCTTCAGCTGGATGCTCTTAAGCTTGATTGGGTTATGGAAATTATATTCTCTGTCTCTGGGAAGAGAGACATGCAGATTAAACTACTCTAATGATCTTGTCAACTCCCCCCCCAATCTAATATAGTAAGGGAATATTTAAAGAATCGACTTTTCAGATGTATTGGTTGCCCAGCTGTATCTTTCCATCTGTGCTCTGAGCAAGAAGTGATGGAATGATGAATTCAGTCTTTTAGTAGCGTGTGGTCAGAATAAGAAGTGTTGGAATTCACAAGCAGTAAAAGTAGAATCTGTAAAGATGATACTGGGGGTTGTGATACAATATCCTGTACTGTCTAGGAATATGATAATACCGTCTTGAAAATAAAAAAATAAAATATTTTGTCTTTTGAAAAGTATAGAACATAGTGCAGAGTATAAATTGTTTTATGGTGGCTTTTTAATTCCTGTGATGACATGCTAAAAAGCAGGTAGCAATATTTCACTTTTGGTTTGGATTTCCAGTTTGACCATAAGTAATGAGATCACTCTTTGCTTCAGTTTCTGTGTATGAAAATGCTGATGGATATCTGAGTTTCAGCATTTTCTGAGCTTTGGGTACTGTAAATATTCACCAGACTTGAAGGTTTATGACAGAACCTTTCTTCTATGCAAGGTGTGGGGGCTTGCCTGCTTGGATTGATTTCTGCATTATTTGGGATTACATCAAGAGTAGCAGCTGGGTTTTTTTTGTCCTGAGCTCTCATTGTTGTGAAACAACCAGCCCAGCATTTACAATGTTCTGAAATGAGGTTTCTGCATTGCAGCCAGTTGTGACATTTACTCAGTTCGTAATGGAGTTACAGACATACCACGCTTTATCGATTCTTTTTTTCTTTAGCATTTCAAACTCACTGTCATCATCTTGGTTTCTAGGTCAAAACTATAACCTAAATGCTAATTTTTCACAGTTAGACATGAAATTTTAAAACCTTAGGAATTCTGTGCCACATTTCATGCTGATAACTGTTTGCCAAGTTTTTAGAGATAGCTGGGATGTGGTCTTTCTGAGGGAAGACATTTTCTGACATGACTTACATTTCACACTATTTTCTATTTATGGCTTCTTACAAATTTATCGCTGGATTTCTGAGCATGGTATGGAAAAAATATTACATTTATTGGGGACTTCTGCAGGAGGAAATAGTGTCTTTAAATGGCAAAAGTTTGTTGAAACTGCAATTTTCTGCTGTTAGATTGGGAGTTATGCTGGGAAGGCTTTTGTATGCTTGGGGCATGGCTGAGAGCAAGGACTTGAAATGGTTTCTTACATCACAAGGGCTGTAAGCCGTTCTGAGATGGAGCTGCATCTACTTGTTAGCTGTTTGTAAAAGCTTGGAGCCTGGACAATCTTTGGTTCCTGATACAGAATGAAAAAATATATTTCCTAATGTCTCTAACTTTTGCAGGATGGGAAAATTCTTTCTGCAGGTACTAGACTATGCAGAGCTATTTCCATTACCCCTATTTAAATCTCCTGATTCAAGCTCCTCTTTTTCATCTCTTATTTCACAACAGGAAAAATACATAATTACAAGTTGACATGACTTGAAGAGCATTGGGAAGTTTTACATAAAATGACATTGCCTGAGGTATTGCACAGTTACATTTGCCCAGAGGGAGGGAGTATGGAAGTAAATGTATCAGTAAATCTGTTCAAAAGATAAGCACATGCTTTTTCTTGATTTAAAGATACACCTATATATAACTTCCCTATTTTTAGTGTGACTGGAGTGAAAGAGAAGAAAGCCAAAGAGTAAGATTTAATAGGTAAATATATAGAAGGAATGAAAGATAAGCATGGCAGAGAATACATGGCAAATGGAAATAATGTCCTCCTCTATTCTTGTGATAGTATTTTCCCATGTAAGAAATTATATGGGTAAATGGATCCTTAAAATATATGCATATGTAGGGAATGGTTACTTTCTTCTTGGAACTAGTGTCAAGTTCCTTCTCCTGTTTTTTTGGCAAACCCAACACTGTTTCACATGAAGGCTGTGGCTGTCCAGTATACTGTAAGGAATTATCAGGATTTCTTCATATTATTGCAACAACTGTTTTGCCCTTATTTCACAAAACCCCACATTAGATTTTTGTGAAGTGCCTGTTAGGAGCGAAGCTAGGGCTGCTCACGTATCAATTGCCTCAGCTGTGCCAAATTAGCCCCGTGCCCTTCAGCCACTGCTCCTGTCAGAACGTGGAGGTGGCCCACATGCCTCTCATATCTGGCTGTACAGCAGCAAAGCCCTCTCCTCTTCCAAGTGAAGGTGGTGTTTCATGGCCTCATCCAAGTGCCTAGTTGACGTCCGTCCCCAAGACTAAACAATTGCATCGTGGAGCAAAATATGCCACATGTAGTGTAATGCCAGTGGGTAGTCTGGTGCCAAATACTCTTGCACAAGTTTGTCAATATGTAGTATCAGCCTTTATCTGAAATATCCATGTTCCTTGACACTAGTGTTTCTCTGGAAAAAAAATGGCTCAAGCCAGGAATAGCAAGGATGTTTAAGATAAGGACTAGCATGTGATGGTAGAAGTTGCTTGATGCCTGTTTGGAACTTGCAGAGTCATAACTTCAATAATATAATTTGTACTTGTAGATCTAAGGCAATTTTTCCATCTCTTAGTTCTTTCTTTCTCTCCTTCTCTCTCCTCCCCTTCATCCCCTCCCAGGGATCGAGTACTCTGCTATTCCTACACATTTGGTTGGGAACTTTACTCCCAGAGCGGATTGTGGGCAAACCTGGATTCCTGATGAATCTTTAGCAGATTTTAATAGTGCACTGTGATATTTCCCAACTGTTTGATTTGTATAATGCTGTGTTCAATCTATCTGTTTGGCACTCATAAAAATTAGATTCAAATCTCTTATCTTTAGATGAGTTTTGGCTAAAAGAACAAAGTAACCAAGAATGGCAAACATGGCCAGAAGTGGGATTTAGGACTCAGGAACTGCACCCTCCCATCTACTTCTGCTTTCTTTTACCTTAGGGCAGCTCCATATTTGTTCGTATCAAATTCTGTAATATCTCTCTGTCAAAATCAGCCTGAACTTGTATTGTAAAGAGCTCAGATATATGCTTCATCAAACAGTTTTTCAATGCGGCATTGTTTCCCATTGTCTTAGAGAAAGACAATTCAGAAATGGCAAGAAAGCTTCCCACGTTAATCATAGTCTTTAGTTTTCTTCATTCTCAGCCTCTTCCTTCTTGGGGGACCAACATTGAGGTTTTTTGATGTGATCAATGAGCCTGATGCAGAAGGTCTGTGCAGGGTTTATTGGAGGATGAGGTTCTTCACAGTCAGAGCGAAGACAGCATAAATTGGTTTGGAAAATTACCATCTATACTGTTTTTGAAAACTGCAATTATTTTTTTTCTCTGTGCAGCCCTTCTGCCAAATCTAGCAGCATTGCAAAGTCCAGGATCAATATTACTGAGGATCCTATTTGACCAATAAACTAAAAGCACTCAAGCTTCAGTCAAAAGATGTGTAAAAATGCAGCTTCTCTTGGCTCTCATAACCAGGCAGGACTTCTTCACTTGCAAACACTTTCGTCACATGCTCTAGAAAACAGGGCACTGAAAATACACGTGCAAGTGCAGAGAAAGTATTTTTCAGGTTACTTTGGCAAATAGCCATAGCTTACCTTTTCTACCAGTCTGTGTTTACAGTGCCTTTGACTTTCACCATCTTTCCTACACCAAACCACAGTTGATTTGCATCTGTAAGTAGCAGAAGGCCAAGCTGTCTGTGCAGGTCTCCTCGCTGGACCTTTTTTTTGCCTTGAGGACAATACCACTATGCAGAGATTTATGGTTGAGGTGTATTGCTTAGAGACGTGTCTCTTTCAGGTGAATACTTTTAAGTAGGGGGAAACGTGAAGAGAGGGAAGAGGGGGTTGAACACTCGAAAATGACCTCTTCTTGACCAAAAAATCTTATTCCTGTGTCTTTGAGAGTCTAACACTCCCTTTTACATCCCCTGCCTTCCACACACACTTCTCCCTTTATCTGCATTTATCCTGTCTTTCCAAGAATCACTAGAAGAAATGCAGATAGGTGTGTCATGCAAATGAAATTTTCAGTGCAGCTTTCCACCCCCCTTCCCATTGTTGCTACAGAGATGTTTTATCACAGGACTTAGATTTTTGAGTGCCAAAACCTGTTTCTCAAAAACCTGCTTTTTTAAGGTATTGTTATTTTTCTTTAGCAAAAAAAAAACCTTCCTTCAGTACTGTAATCATAACTTTCTTCTTACAACTGTGTCTGTTTATCTTGCGTCTTTTCTAATGTGTGGATTTCTTTTACTATAGTTAGGTCTTGCTGTGGATATTGGTGCTCCGATCTTGTGATATTGAACTCTAATAATATTTGTTGCTATCTAATACCTCCCAAGGCTCCCCAGTGTGTTCATGAGATGAAAAATAAGACAAGGAGGAGCTATTCTGTTTATTAATCCTTGTATGGCTTTTCGATCTGTTTAACGAGATATCTGGGGATGAGTCCTGGAATCAGTTTTGGAAACATGTATCTTTGACTTCTGTGAAGGACTTGTCATCTTGCCTGCAAATGTTACCACTTTGTCCCTATAAGCAAGCTGACATGCT
Source organism: Athene cunicularia (assembly GCF_003259725.1). NCBI lineage: Eukaryota > Metazoa > Chordata > Aves > Strigiformes > Strigidae > Athene > Athene cunicularia. The sequence goes on along the minus strand of NW_020799091.1, from coordinate 73,289,321 downwards.
TGTCAAAAAGCTAAACAAATGCTATAAATTTACAGCAGGATTAAATTTGGTGTTTGTTTTTTTTTTTAGGTGTTTTCATTGGCAGTTGAAAAAAATCGTTAGTCTGGCTCAGCAGATGTTTGCTGCTAACTCTGAAGAGATACCACTTGTTCCCTCCCATGTTGTCAAGGTTGGGAGGGATGAGTATACATATTAGCTCCTTAGCTGGGTGAGCACGCCGCTTTTCTAGTTGACATAGCTGTTGACTCCCCTGCTTTTGTGTCATTTGCTGCCTTGCTACAGTTTGGCCATTTGTCCACGCTTGCTGGATATGTGGTGCCATGGCTTGAGTTATGGCACTGGTTGGCTTCCCAGGTGTCCAGGCAGCCCGGACAAATTGCTGCTGCTGATCCAGTGACTGCCCATGCTGCATGTGTGCGGGAGCTCTGCTCTGTTGTGGAAATGTTGGCTTCACAGGGCATGGACTGCGCATGTGTTTCTGTGTTGGATACCCCAGCCTGAAATACAGGGAAAGGAACTTCAATTTTCAGCATTAGTAAGTGTGAGTTACTGTTTGCTCGTTCATTGGCATGCAGTGTTTTAGGACCCATGCGTGCCCAGTGTAATGGTTAAACAAGAAACTTGGTCTTACAGATGTCAAGGGTTTTGCTGTGGTTTTGTGAGCAGTTGTTAACAATCTGTCTTCCCTACTGGTGGCTGTGTGGGAGGGTTCTTAAGTTAGGTCTTCGCCCAGCTGCTGAAATTCTTACAGCCAGCTGGCTGCTGCTGTTCCATTAATAATACCTTGAGATACTATGCATTTGTAGGGTAAAGGACACATTTCCATGGTTTGGTTTCTCCTGCTGTTCTGGTTCTTCAACACCTTTCCTTTCCCATGAGTAATTCCAGAGCCAGCCTGTCTCTGGCACCTCCATTTCCTCGTGATTCCTGACTTTCAGTTCTTCTGCAGCAGTAAAGACAAAACCTAGGGGGCTTGTCACCTAGCTGGTGCAAAATTCCACTTGTGCTTGGAAACAGATTCTCTCCCTGGGTAAATAAGTCACCCTTACACAATGTGTCCATCAATTCAAAGTACATTGGACCTGTTGATCATGTGCCCATGGATCTGCATGTGCTCATGACAGTTGTTCATCAGCGGAAATTCTGATGGCCTCAACTGCTGAAACCAGCAGGATACCTTTCTACAGAAGGACTAGTCAGGCTGGTTGCCACCTACCTGGTTTACAGCCTTAAAAGCCTTCAATCTTGATTGCATATTGATGTTCCTTAGGAGAGCGATAGGAAGCAGCAGAGTCAGAAGAGATTTTGGTGTGCAAATTTGGGAAGACTGGATTTGAAAGCTCATCTGCACAGGCTTAGGACAGGCTTAGAGCACACAGCTTTTCTACTGGTGAAAACTGGGTCATACAAGAAAAATAAAAGATTGTCTGGTTTATTCCTCGGGACTTAAGTACCTGAAATTGTCTTCTGTTAGGGTAGTCCTGGAGTGAGTTTTTGAGCCTGGACCCCGTTTACTCAGTTTCTGCCAAAACAGAAGTTTATGGAGATGTTACTGTAAGTCTCACACAAAAGGCTATTGCTGAAAGCTGCATGGATTCCCCAGCAGTCTACTGATTGCCTCTCTGAGTAGAAAATGAATTCTTTTTCTACATCGGCTTTGAAAGGGATCTTAATGGCTATAATCTCAGCACTGCCACAGTGTAAATCAGGGAAAAAGAGTTGGAGTATTTTGGGATGGGAAGAACTACTCAGTAATTCGGTAATAGGCTGATCCATATGAATTCTTTAGCCAACTAGAAAAACTCGATTGTGCCTTGTCCTGTAGCATTAGCTGAGGACTGACAATTAGTTTGCCCTCTTTTTCTCACTCGGTGTTGCTTTATGGGAACAGCTCCAAACTTAGGTCTTGTTATTCTGTCATCAAACTAAATATTCATTGTGGCTTCCTTTCTTTTTTTTTTTTTCTTTTCTTTCTTTTTTTTTTTTTTTTTAACATCTGTGGTTCTGCCAGTTACCTTCTGGCATAATATTTGCATGTAAATTATTCAGTTATAGGAGGAAGGAAAAAAATAACTGTTAGGATTTGTCTGCGGTGGTCTCTTCAGCTCAAATGCCACTGAAGTCCCTGTGCTGAGTGCCTGGTTCGAGAAGGTGCAGGCAGGTCCTGGCGTGGCACCTCTCGGGTGGCTCCTCTGAACAGCTCTTCAGGTGTCTTCAGTGGTGGTCGGCTTTCTTGCCTGATAAGAACTGGAGACTGATTCAGACAATTTGAATTCTGCCTTTGGCCTCCAGTGTCTTAAAAAGAGGTTTAATGAAGAGATTAATTTAAAGATATTATATTTTAATGTCCACATGACTCAATGTGCCACAATGCAGATGCTGGATTAACAGGGTAAGAGATGGAACTTTGTAAAAATTTGATGCAGTTTGCTTTTAATAAATTTTTTTTTTTTTTTTTTTTTTTTTTTTTTTTTTTTTTTTTTCCTCAAACAGGATGTGTTGTAAAGATTACAAAATAAAAGCAAGCAACTTTTAAGGGAAGCTCTTCTTTTGAGTTTTGCATTGTCTGTGTTCACAGAGTACATTTCTGCAAAGAAGAAAGTTTAATGGCTCTGTTTTGGTTTGGCTACTTCAGTTACACCCATCCTTACCCCAGAGTTGAGATTTTGCTAGCAGGAACTGGTCATTGACAGGGGTCTGCAGTCTGTTTTTTTTTCTCTGTGGTCTTGGCAGTTGCAGAGACATCTTGGAAGTCGTCTTTAAAGGTCCTTTGAAAATTAGTGTTTTTAAAAATTACAGAATTACCTTAATTTCTTCATAGTAGGCTTTGTGTGAGGATGTCTCTGTACGTGGAAGTTATTTCAGACTGAGAACTATATTTAAAAGAACAATAATTATGTTAAAATAGCTTCATAAGGCGACATATTTATTACAGAGTAAATTTGCCTTATTTTTATGCTTTAGCTTAATAAACTTGCACAGTAGACAGGCTTATTTCTTCGAAATATGTTGGAATGCAAACAGAACCTGCAGCCTGGGAGAAGCCTCTCTCAGACTTTGGCGCAATAAAGCAGCACTTAGGGACTGCAGGGCGCTTGCTTTGGACACAATGGAAAATGAAGAGCTAGTGCTTGGCCAGGGGATTTCATTATCACCAGGGCTGTACAGTTCTCACATCCCATGGTGAGATCACTGGCATTATGCCTCATAATTGAGATCAGTATCTACCTACTTACCAGGAGCAGAGAGCTGGGGTGTTTTAAATGAGGTGCAATAAGCACCAGAGGGAACCTCACCAGTGTGGCAAAGCCGGTGGGTCTCTGCTGCCTCCTGCCTGGGGGTTCCCAGCCTCCGGCCATGCTCAGCTCAACCTCTTGCACAAATTAAACCAGTTATCTGCTGGATAACCAGGCTGAGCTCAGGTCTGCTTTGAAAGTTTGATGCTGGGTTTCGTCATGAAAGAGGTGGTTTCATGCTGAGGTGTGTGTTTTGCAAACTCTACCCGATGGTGGAGTTTTAGTGGGAACAAAGCACCAGTAAATTGCCTTTCACTGTCATTGCCACTGACTTACACACACAGACTGGATTTGATCCTGACCACTTTTATTGATGTAAGAATTAGCAGTGTCTCGTTTTCATGGAGGTTCATTTTACAGTAAGGTATCTGTCTTGACAGAAACAGTATACCTTTTCTTCAGATTAAAATTAATTTAACATTAATAAAAATTAAAATTAAGAATTAATCGAGGGGGTTATTTTGTTGAGTTTGTGTTAGGGTTTTTTTTTGTCCCCCCCAAGATGTGTTTCAGTTTTTCTTTTTGTGTTTCCCGTTTTGGCTGAAGTGAGCTGATATACTGGGATGTGACATGCAGTGTTGTGTCTGTTCAAAACCATGCTATGTGGAAGCTGTGTACTGTACCTGTTTTAAATAAAATAGATACTGGCCACTTATCCATGTGTATGCAGCCCTCATTTCTCCCTCCCTGGGTTCTTTCCTAGGTCCTTGGAGCTAGCTGCTAGAAACAGGCCTGTTTTAAAGCTCTTTGTAATATAGGATCTCACTGAATGAATCTCTGCAGTGGAGTCTGTCCGTCTGTCATGCTCTTCATTGCAGGTTGGTAATGTACCCGATTTGAGTGGTCACTGGGACCAAAAATCCTCCTTTCCTTTGCAGCTGTCATGGACAGGATAGGACTGGACATTGTCTTTTGTTGTCCTCTGCTAAGCACCATGTCATCGCAGTGATACCTGTTATCACTTTGCTCTTCTGACTTCCCATTTTTCCTTCATGTTATTGCCCCTTCCTCAGTCCTGACTTCTTTTTCTCCTTTTCTTCCATTCATTTTCTTCTAAGTGAATTAATTTTGCACTAAAGTGTTACTTCTTATTCAATAGGTAGATATAGTGGTGCAGTAATGGAAATGAGTGACAGCACCTGTATGCAACATGCGAAATCCAAATGTCAGGTTGGCAATGTGGTGAGAGGGCAGGAAGAAAGAGGAGACATGGAGGGTGAAGAAGAGAAAGAGAAGGTATTGAGGTCCAAAGGAAAGCAATTTCTCTTGAAATTCCTTTCGTTGGTGTTGGAGTATGTTTTTTTAGCTATAGTGAAATAAACGAAAATGGGAATGACTTATTTTTTCCTTTTTGCTCTAGATTCTATACCTAAACACACAGGTGAAACCAGATGAAATATAAACGGGGAGGGAAAACTCTGGGGAGGAAGTAAACCTCACATTTGTACAACTTGCTCCATCACATGTCAGCAATGTCGATGTAGTTTATGATTGGGTTAACCAAACTTTAAAAAAAAATTACTTAGTGGACTTCAACTCACATTTTTGCCTGCTAGATGGCATTTTCTTTACAAGTAGATATGCAGTTGCCACGTGCAAAAGTCACATATATATCTATCATGGCCAGAAGTGACCTTTCCTGCTTTAACACTAAGACAACGCCAGTGCTCTGTGTATGGATTTAAAGCTGTTCAGCCCCCTCAGGAGAGGCCTCAAAATGGCTTTTGCGGCGTGGACTTGACTAAACAAAGAGGTATTTGCTTTACAAGAGTTCATTTTTCAGTCTTGAACTTCTAGAGCTAACAAAAACTCAAAAAGCTCTTTGTTTCGGGTTGTTCTGCCATTTTGCAGACTATCGCCCTGTTCCTGGTTAAGAGATCTGTCTCTTCTCAGCACTTCTTTGGTACAAGTTAATGTGTTCATGTTTTTATGTGGCCTCAGATGTTGAATAGTGAGCACATACTGGTCCCCCTTTTTATGAATGCAAATCATTCAGACGGTGATTTTTCACTCCGTGGTTGAAAGGACTTGAGATTTTTACATCCTTGAGAAGTTTCAAGTGTATCCAGTCACAGAGGCACAAGGGCTATTCACATAGAGGTGACAACATCTAGTATCACACTAAGAACATTCTTTTTCTTCCTTTTTAAAATCTTTGTTTCCTGTCTGCATATTCAAAAACTGGAAAAGCATATTTTTTCCATTTTTTTCTGCTTCACTGACAGAGAACAGACCAGGAGAACATAATCTAGAAAGTCTTAAGTCTAGTAAAGTAATAAACAATTAAAAAATACTACCCAAGCAGACAATTTACCCAGGTATTTAGTGTCTGGGTTATCTTTAATTTCTAGGCTTAACTACTGAAAAAAAAAATGGGCATTTTACTTAGCATTTGTTATGAGAAATATTTTCAGTGGAAATTGCAGGATTGTTTAAACTGAAGCCATGTAGGAAAGCTCTCGGTGAAGTTTTATTTAGCTCAGATTATATACGTTAGGACAGCTGCATGCATGGATATCACTGAAATAGGGATTAACTTTCAAATACTTGCAGACAATTTTCACTGTATGGATGGGAATAATCACGTCATTACCTGAAGAGAACAGAAATTCGTGTTGAATCATGCTGGAAAGAACTATGTGTTTCAGAATAGGTGAAATCTGGGTCCTTTTTGAAGTTGCTGTGAAGAAAGCAGCTTGTATCATCATTAGTTCTGTGTTTCAAAACCATATGAAATATGAGCTTGTGTTGTACAACAAAGCAATACCCTAAAAACCTAGAAATCAAAATAGAAAGTCCTTTGATAGATGAAAGTAGTCATCTTTTTAACATTTGTTATCTATAATATTGCCTACGGACACTGCACTGCAGCAAAATGAAATATTCAGTGCCATTTTCCCTGTACAAATACCTATCAGCTTCTTCTAAAAAGCAAACAGAAATTCACCTTGTTAACCAGAAGAAGACCACATGGTGCTTCACATGAAAGATTGTCTAATAGCAAATCATGTTTGCTATTTGACCTAATTCATGCTTCCCCCAAGCTGTTAAATTAATATGCCTTTGCTCTTCTTTGGTGGCAGGGCTCCCTCCCTCTTGGAGTGATGCGTTGGGCAACCCACGGCCAGCATGAGAGCTCAGAGACAGGATGGTGACTGCTTCACCAGGGCCATCCCAGCTACTTTTTGGCTCGCTCAGCAGTTGAAGAGCTGCCTGGGGATGAAGGACGCACAGGCTGTATGTCTAAGCAGCCCCTAGCAGAGCGGGTTTGGGGCTGTGCCCTACCTGCTGGGCTGCATGATGCCCTGGGTTAAGGAGCACTTGTTAGGGCAAAGGTGGTGTGGGGTTGGCTGCGGGTGTCAGGCATGCTGGCTTCTGCAGAAGAGGGCTGGGATGGGTGGGAAAAGCAGGTAGAGGTTTTTGTGCAAAAAATTGCACCCCTCTTTCCTTTAGGGGCCAAGACCCTCTGATTTTCAATAGGAAGAGTGCTCAGGTAAATTAGGTCAGCCTGCTCCTGCCCTTTAGATGCATCATCTTTGGCTGAGCTGTTTGCTATTTCTCCTATGTTAGAGGCCTCTGCTTTGTCATTCAAGAAGTTTTCAGGATATCATGCTGCCAATGGAATTTTTTCCCCCATACGCATGGAATAAACCATCCCTGATCTGACTTGTGACAGCTGTCACCTTGCTCTGTAACAGTTAAGGTGAAAATTTTAAAGGGAAAAATACTGCAGGGTGACAAAATGCACACAGATATGAGAAACTTTCTCAACTGGGTGTTTGTCTTCTGTATCGTCAAGCTCAGTATTCCGTGAACTGTTAATACTGGAAAATTATAGCTCAGTAAATAATGGCGGATGCTCAGTGGTTTTTATTTCCATACAGACTTTGCTTCTGAGAGTGTTTACTGGTGTGGTTTGAGCCGCCTGTTAAGTGTACGCCTCTTTAAAATACATCTTATTTTAATCATGTGACTATTGTGAACTAACCTTGCATTTTTTCTTTTCTTCGTATAGTTTTTCCTGCACAAAATGGAAAGGTTGCTATAGTGACTGGAGGTGCTAAAGGAATTGGTTACCAAACTGTGAAGCATTTGGCAAGACTTGGCATGCACGTTATAATAGGTAAAGCCATTATTTTCTTCATATGTTTTTGTTTCAGAAAGTTGGGTTTTTTTTCTTTTAAGGAGCATTTTCTTTACAACATAAATAAAGATATAGTAAGGGAAGGTAGGAGAGGATTTTGCTAGCATTTAGCACAAATAAAGATTTGATTTATGTTTTGATTTGCAAAAATTTAAAGAAAAGTGGATGGGATTTTTTTTCTGCAAAAGCTGAAAGAGTTGGACTGCCTTATATAAGAAGTAAATAATAAGGTCATAAAACCCGCAAAATATGGGTATTACAAAACTATTTTATTATCTTGTTACTGAGGACAGCCTATGCTTCAATATTAGGGTGCACATGTTCATTAAGAGGAAAACCAAAGAAAGCCTTCAGGAATATTCCAGTGTGTAGTGGGGGATGATCTGTGTTACAAGGACAGAGGAAGCCCTTATAACTTCATCCACATAAAAATTGCACTTCTCAGTTTGTCACTGTTTTTTGTCAAAGTTTGTCACTTTGTGGGGAAGGCAAGAAAATAAATGCCCTGAGAGGTTCATTCGTATCTGCCTGAGATAGTCTGGACAACTCATGTTCTGGAAGTGCCTGTTTCTTTCCATTGATAATAAAGAGTTTATGAGGTGGCTATGTTAGAATGGGATACCTGAAGTTAGGGTGGGTGTATTTCTGTAGGAACTACAAAAATGGCCTGAGTGCACAATTTCTCTGCACTACTACAGACAATATTAGTGAGACTGTTTTCCTATTTTGTAAAGTTTTCTCTACTCTCTATATATGCACTAATATGTCTACTAAATCTGTATGTAGCATCATGAATACTTGTATGTTTAAAATGCTACATTTTTCTCCATCTTTCTTTAACTAGACTTTTACATAAAACACTGTAACTTTTACACCATAAGGTCACTGAAGGTTGGTATTTCATAATACACTAGCAAGCTGGAGATGCCATTTTATTTTGCTTTTATGCACGATGTGCTCTCTCTAAGGTTCTGTATACACATCTTTAAAAAAACCCAACACACCAAACAATAAACAAGAGCATAGTAGCCATGTGGTTTTAGTCTAGTTCAGTCAGTAATACTAATGGAGTTGCCCTGGAATCATACAAGTGTAATGCAGAATACCACTTACTCATACATGTTTTAATAGATGTGTCAAAACCAAGCATCTGCAAAATGCAAGCAGATGCTGCTATATGTAGCTAGATGCTAGATGTAGCTAATGATGTCAGCATTAATATTTCACTGAAGAAGTCACTCTTCATGTTTAAGGTGGACTGCACAAATGTACTCAATGAGAAAATAAAAGGGCCAATTTTCTTCTCTTAGCATAGGGTCTTGGAAGCATAGAACATTACTACTTTTTTGAAGACTTATACCATTTAATGTTTAGGGTATTTTGTGTAACAAAATTCAGTGTGAGATCTTTGGGAAAGGGAAAGTGATATTTAATTACAAAACCTCTAAATAAGCTGATTTTTTTCAACTCACAGTCACCCCCTCATAGATCTCATTCACTCACACTCACACTCATACTCTCACAAGCACAAAGATGTGTGTGCTCATGTGGTCTGGTGAGCATCACTTGTGTGCAGCATGGGAAAAGGTACACCAGCTACTGAGTCCTTCTCCTGTCTTTGTGGTTCTTCTTGATCAGAAATGACAGGCTAATTTATGGACAGATCTTTTATATCCTTTAGGAGTCATCAGCTCTTAGTACACTTTTCCTTGTCTGGAGTATATAGGCTATGTCTGTATAAAATAGCCTATTTTCTGGGTGGGCTAACAGGAAAAGTAATGGTATGTGTGATATGCCGCAACCTGGATGTTATTCTTCTGGTGGCAGAGTGCATGGTCATCTGCTGGCAAGGCCTCTGTGCTTTGGCTTTGACAGAAACAGCACAGGAACAGTGTCCTGGAAACATGTCCTTTATTTTCAGTAAGGGTCATTCTTTTAACTCTTTGCTCTGCTCTTTGTTCTGGTGCTTACAGACAACACACACACTTCCATTCACTCTTTAATTGTACCAACCTTAATATTTGCATTACGAATCTCTACAACTGTAAATTAAGAAAACTAATTATAGGAAGCATTTGGTGAGTAAGATTTTCAACTGATTCAGTTCTTTCAGGCAAACTCTGACCTAAACACTGAGCCTGGTGAGTCACAGCCATCTTCTTTGCCTGTGAAATTTTTCAGAGCAAAGAAGTCCTGTTGGTAGAATGGATAGTCTCAAGCTTTGCTGCAGCTGAAAGATTAAAACGATCTCAAAAGCACATTAAATGCAATGACCTTCCATCCTTGCTAACTGTTGGCCCCAAGTGTCCAGAGTATGCCTAAAATACCTGCTGGCACATTGGCATGCATTAGCACATTCAGCTTCAGGCCACACAAGGAAAGATTGAAGACTCAAATAAGACAGCAAGTGTACTCAAGCTTTCCACTCTAGAAATGTTTTCACCCTATGTTTGTATAGGTGTGAACTTCCATGAAAAAAGTTTGGGTATTAAGTGAATTTAGGCTTGCAGGGGAGACTCGTGTAGCTCACAGGCAATCTTGCCCATTCCCTGAATGCTTCTTTCCCATTACGGGAACTAAGTAATGGGAATATTTATCAATAAAGAGTGATATCCCTGCAGTGGGCAAATGAGTCAAACCTGGATGTCTGATGTGAAGATGATTCACCATTTGTGATAGATGTGATTTTGACTCCATTTGACATTTTAGAGGAGTAAATGTTCGAATTAACTTACTTTTAAATCCAATCTACCAATGGAATCAGGAAAACAATTTAGTAGAAGGCATGTTACCTTGTGGAACATGAATAGGCACCATATGAGAAGCCAGGGTGCTCACTCAGAGCATTTTCAGCAAGTGGTTGCACAGTGCTTTTACAGCTTCTTCCTTTCCAGTCCCAGCACTGATGCACAAGACTCCTTTCTCCCACTGATGGTCTCCCTCTGTGGATGCTGCTCACCTTGTCCTCAGCCTCTCACTGGGAAAAATGTTGGCATGAATACTGAAATGATTCAAGTCATTTTCTGTGGGTTTGTTTGATAGATGTCATGGAGAATTTTTGCCAGGCTGTGATAGCCTTACTCACAGTCAGCGGGGCTTTTACTTCAGGAAAATCTCATGACAGAGAGCAGACCCCTGGCAGGGAAAGCTACTGCCAGTGGTGAGTCTTCAGAGTCAAGACACACCTCGAGCTCCTGCTCCCTCCTGTGCAATTTACTACTTGATAAATAAGCTTAAAATTTCATTTTCGAGAGAAAAGGTAAATGACACACCAGTTTTGGTGCCTACTGACCAGTCAACACCATATTGAAGATGGTGTTTTGTGTGCACTTATAAGTAAATATGCTCTCAATAATAAGGACATTGAAATCAAGACATCCCGGTCATTTCTATGACCCCCCTGTCATAAAATTCAGTAGATTCAGCTCTGGTTCACAGTGTTGAGGACGGTTTTGTGAGTCTGAATTTAAACTGATTAGAAGCGTAAACTTTTCATATTGTTTCCATCCATCATTACTGGGGTTTAATTTTAAGACAGTTCTGTGAGTGCATGTTAAAATTGTTGACTTTAAAAAAGAGAGCTTCAGTTTGATTTTTTCCTTTTTCTTCTCTGTACATTAATAAAAGAAGGCTGGAAAAAAATGTGTGATAATATATAATGTAGAAGCTTTGATAATCCCATCGATAATGGTGAATGAAAATAAAAAGATTTCCATCTTGACAATGTTACACATATTCTGCTTGGTATGAAACACCAGGTTCAGGACAGTGTAATCAATCTTTAGTGTCTAAGTATATCAGTGCCACAATTTTCTAAGGCAGGCTCAATTTCTGAAGGCAACAGTTTCATTCTATATATGTATATATTTTCAAGTGACTTATTTGAGCCATCAATTTTGGCATAAATAAATATAGTTCCATCACCAGACTCAGCACTTCTGTGTGATCTCTGTAAGCCCTGCAGGAGGCTAAGCAAGAGATATTTGTGTCATCTCTTTCGCTGACATTGGTTTCCAATTTTCAAGCAAAACTCTGCACTATAAATCAGACAATTCTTATGTTGTATAATACTACAAAGTGATTTTAGAAATACAATTAAACCCTATCAAGATGGTTCAATTGTTCTTTTTCAAAGACGGTTTGATTTAATTTCAATTACTGAAAATTTCTATGGGATACTTTAATAGTCTTTTCTCACTATACATAGATGTATGAGATGCTTGAGTTATAATTTTCTCTAGAAAAGCATTTATCTTCCTAATTTTATTCACATTTTGTTAGGCCTGAATGAGTTGCAGAGTTAGTCAGGAAGTGTTAAAATGTTACCAGCCTTTTAAAAATTGGTGATGGTTTCCTTTTTCTGGTATGAACATTAAGCAAATGCATGCAGATTGCCTTATAATTGTCATTCAGTTCAGTTTTTAACATATCAGTACGCTGTAATCAGGGTTATGAAAAACTACTTACAGTGCTGTCTGTTATTTATACACTATACATGTGCACACAGCCACACATAGCTACAAATAGCCTTCCAAATTCATAAGAATTTATTGAACACTTTTGTCCCTAATTTCTGTTTGAAGACTGCCACTGTCCTTGCTTTAAAAAGACTTTTTCCTTTTTAAAACATGTATTTGTTTATAATTTTGAAAATTCCACCTGTAAATTGTGTAAGTTTCTTTTATAGTTGGCAGTGATTTAAGACTGCTTATTTATGAACAAACTCATTACAACATTCCTTGGGACATTTGAAACTATTATTAAAATAGTGACAAATATCTGAAAAGACACTTGGAGCACATGAATACTCCTTTGGGCTGTAATCTCAAGTAAAAATGTAACTCAATGAACTGTGCAGGTGTATTGCATGGTAAAATACTTTGATTAACTGAGGTCAACTGTCATGTGCATGAGAGAGATTTGTGCTGATATGGTTTGTTTGGATTTCTCAAAATCTTAAAGGAAAATTCTTAAGGCTGTTAAGCACACTACACAGCCCAAAGGACAAGTACAAATCCATTACATTTATACAATAACATTGCATGTTATGACAGAACACAGACATAAATGTTTATTTTCTTAATAGAGAGGGTGTTACCACTGGAGTTTAACAGGGGTATGTGTTAGAACCCATGCTTTTAACATATAATTTTAGAGGAGGACCTAATAGTGAAGTGACAAGTCTTTTAAATTGCATTAAATTATTCAGGGTAATGAAGACCAGGGACATGTGTGGAGAATTGCAGGAACACCATAAAAAGCTACATGTTAAAAGACATGTGCAATTCATTTTAGATCAATATGGAGTGATGAACATGCGGAAAATATCTTAACTCCAGAAAAAGAAATTGTGGAGTTTGTATTGACCACCATCACTTTGAAGGAAGATCTTGGGGTCAAAATAGATTGTTTTATGAAAACAGTGCTCAGTATCTTCCAAAAATCAAAACATATATTATAAATTGTTAGAGAAGGAGCAAACAAAATGGACAACATGAGATGATTCAGCTGCGTGAATCCTTTGTGTTGTAGCATCTTAAATGCTGTGTTGAGTTCTGGTCTGCTTAATTAAAAATAGCATAAAATTTTAAAGGGTTTAGAGGAAAACAAGCTTATCAAGAGTATGGAGAAACAGCCTTCTGAGGAACAACCAAATATTCTTGGAGTCTTCAGTCTGAAAATGTGTTCTGTACAGGCAAACACCATTCACCGTCTCTTTTAAAAGAAGTATGTAAAATGATCAGCTAATAAAATACTTATGAATAGTATGGAGATCTGTACAAACTCAGTATAAATACAGTTCAACCTGTCAGAAAATATATTAAAACAGTCTAAAACAAGCTACTTTGATTAAAAACAAAATCCCTCAGTAGCATAAAAGTATTTCTGGACTAGCATCTTCTGCATAGGACCTTAAATCATCCCTTGTGAGCAAATATGAGTGTTGGGCAGTTTTAGGAAGGACATTGTGCATAGGCCAGTGAGTATGATTTTTATATTGAAAAATGTGTGAGGCATTATAAAAAACACAGAGTTAAATATGTAATGATAAATTTTGGAAGAGTTTTCCAAAAGTTTTGGAAAGTTTTTCTAGACATTTATTAATTTATTCATTAACCATTTATTAAATGCTTTGAAGAATTCAACAACTATGTGAAATAATTTAATCCTGCTTTTCAAAAAGCTTCACACAGAAAGCTTTTAAAGTGGTTAGCTTGTCTTGAGATAAGAGAAATATCTCTTCTAGAGTACTAACTGATTAGGAAACAGAAAACAATGTATAGTAATTATTTGTCAGCTTTGGAATGGAGCAAAGAGACTCCGTATCCCCTAGGCATATGTTCAGTACATTTATAAAAGATAGATAGATGGATGGATAGATAGATAGATAGATAGATAGATAGATAGATAGATAGATAGATAAAAAAGCATGAACAGTGAGATGATGCATTTTGCACAAATGTGTTTAGGATAGTAAAATTAATTTGACTATTGATAATTAAGGGATTTGAGCTTCTGACACGCAAGGAGAGGCTGACTGTTCAGCCTGGAGAGGAGAAGGCTCAGGGAGACCTTTTCCATGTGTATAACCTGATGGGGACACTAAAGAAGATGGAGGCAGGGTCTGCTCAGTGTTGCTCTTTACTGGGCGAGAAGCAATGGGCACAAACCTAAACACAGGAAATTTCATTTAAGCATAAGAAAACACTTTTTTACATTCAGGGTGGTCAAACACTGTCACAGGCTGCCCGTAGAAGCTGTGGAGTCTCCATCCATGGAGACACTCAAAACGTGACTGGACTGGGACCTGGGCAACCGGCTGTAGCAGGGGGTGGGACTGGATGTGCTGCAGAGGTACCACATGAAATCTTAACTACTGTGAAGAATGGGTAATGATCTCACAATATTGAACGACTGGGTTGTGAAGGGATGGATAAATACAGAGTGTCAGTAAATGCAAATATTACATGTGAGGAAAAAACAACCACACCTATATATTTAAAAGAACAGGATCTAAATTAACTACTACCACTCAAAAAATAAACAAATTGTGATTTACTGTTGAAAGCTCTCTGTACAACATCTTCGATATTTAATGCCAGTCATAAAGGCAAATATAACCTTACTACTTAGCAGGAAAGAAGATGAAAGTAGGACAGGAAACTTCCCTCTTCCTTTGTAGAAATCATTGGCTCATCCTGTTGTGAATACTCAGGAGTCTGGTAGAACTGGAAAAAATGAGAGGGATGGTGAGGAGGATGGGATGGCTTTGTGAAAGGTGGGGCCAATAAACAAAGGTTCTTCCGCTTGCAAACAGATGACTGAGGTGTGATATCATACAGTTATGAATGGTATAGAGAAAGTGAATGAGAACTGGTTATTTTCTGGTTTATTGTACACAAAGTAGAGAACATCCAACAAAATAATTAAAAAAAAAAAAAAGCAAACCATTGAAGTACAACCTTTTTAATATAATTTTGTTTCATTAAATCACAGAAAATGTTGTCCCAGAACCCTTTGGCAGCCAAGCACTTGAATGAATTGAAATTGCAATTAGATGAAGGAGTACAGGATGGGTTCATTGAGAGGCTAGGTGTGACCTTTGACTCAGGAATTCTCTGAAACTTCTTGCTACTGGGAGGGTGTATGGAAAATACCACTCCTAGACTTAAAGCTGTCACTCACAAATTTTCCTTAAGCACCTACTACATGTTATTGTTGGAAACAGGGTACTTGTCTAGATGTGTCTTCGGTTTGATAAACAGGGTCATTCTTAACTTCTCGGTGGAACAGCTGGGTTGCTGAAACCTGGGGCAAGAACAATTTTTTTTCTCTTTGCAAACCAACATCCTCCTTACACAGTTTTTTTCTTGAAGGAACGCTCACAACATTTTTGCCTTTCATGTCAAGAAGGCATGTATTTAATTTTGACAGCTGTATGATAGACTAGATGATGAAATATGTGTGGTATCTCTAGACATAAGGAAACTTTGTAGCACTTTCTCAGTGTTTTGTTTTTGTTTTTTGTTTTGTTTTTTTTTTTTTATAACAGGTCATCCTTATATCTAGCTTTATTGAATAACAAATTCATGACTTGAAAGTTTTATTGATGAGAACCAAGATCTATATTTCTTTTCCTAAACAATATTTTTTTTTATTGGAGACATTATAGATTCCTTTAAAAAGCGCTCATATTGTACAGAGTTCAAATGTCTCATCCTCAGAGCTTTTTGAGGGCAGTCATTCCTCTCTGTTAGGTGTATGCTTTTTGTTGTGCAGTGCCATGTGCACTCACAAAATCATAATCCTCATAACACCAGCTGATAGGACTTTGTTTTTCTCTTGAGGCTTTGGGTGCCCTTGCAAGCCCTGTCTTCAGGCTGGCGCTCCAATGAAATCAGTTCCCCTTCAGTCATAATGAGGATTATGCTACTCTGAGGGGTTACCTTAATTCAAATTCCCAGTTGGAATCTTCTTTAAAATCTATTGCACAAAGAGACCTAATCATCACCCTCTGCAACTCCTTAATCGGATGGTATACATTTATCCCAAATTTATTGCCCTACCATCAAGCTTTTCCTGGTAATGCACATATGCTTTAGAGTTTATGGGCACCACTTCTAAACTTGGATCACTTGAAGGGATCAGGGGGGAGTGGGGAGTGCCGTGGCAGGATGCAAACCCTGGAAAGTTGTTAATCATTTCAGGGATTAACTGATGTGTAATTATGGCTAAAGAAGTCAAGAGATGAGTGTTTATATCTCAGGCGGACACTGGGCAGCTCACCCCTGCCTCCACTCCCAGGGTTCGCTGCAGTGGGGTTTATCGCAGGCGGAGGGGTGCCTTGGCGCACAGGGTGGCTCCTGGGCTCCAGGCTGGAGGGGTTGGGTCTTTCTCTGGACCACTGCATCCTGAGTGGTTTGCATCTTCTCGGTGTTCATCTCAAAAAGTTTTTATTTGTGTTTCTTTTGTGTTATCTTGCTGAAAGCTGGGAAATTCTCCACCTTCTAATTTCAGTGAGGGCTTTTTGGGTTTGTGGCTTTATACTCTCCAGGCAACGTTAAGCTTGTATTGTTAGGCTGTATTGTTGTTCATAGACTATTTTAAATTTCTTTATAATGCCCTGCAGTATATTCCCTTGAAATGCCAAGATTGCAAATTCCTATTTTTGCAAAACACCAACTGGAAAAGCTTTTCTGTTAGGATCAATGTTGTACATAAATTATGAGCATGCATAGCAATTATTCTTTTGGAGAGATTTTCACATTCAAAGAAATTAAAAATAATGTATAAATAATACATATAGAAGTATCAGGACGCTTAGCTAGGGACAGTGTAAAAGTTTCCCAGCCATGCTGGGTTTCTATGGGCTCTTTTTTTGCCATCGTTATTCAGGCTGAGCAATTCTCAGTGATTCTATTGAAATCCCTGAAATAACTTTCAGAGTTAGGATCTCTTTAAGTGCTTAAGGTGACAGAACGTGACCTTTAGGGTAAGATCCAAGGCCTATTGCTGCTGATAAGAATTTTTCTATGTACTTCTCTGATTGCTTTAGTGCAGGAGAGCTGAGCACGCACACGACCAATGTGATCAAGCAATACCCGTTTATTACAACTAAGAAAGCCCTTTTGTAATGTTCTCCCGCACACAGGAGTAACATGCAGTACAAGTCCTCAAGACTGGACAGTTAACTTAGCCCGTGCTTTAAACTTTCTTATGATTGGATAAAAAGTGCCACATCAGCCTTGCCAGGCGTCCTGCCTTGTGGAGCTTCCTCTTCCGTCCCAACCCCTTTCGGGGGCTGTTTGTCTCATCGAGTTTCTCCCCCCTCATTCAGGGTCACATCCTTATCGCATTCTTGCTCAGCTGAGGCTTTTATCAGTCTTGTTCTCACACAGGATTGCTCACACGGCCATTCTCTTGCAGAAAGCCCTCTTGAATCCCAACAGCTTTAGATCAACATGCTTTGACTTGTGATGTTTGTATGGAGAAATGTTGAAGAGGAGAGTAATTTTTTTTGACCAGAAGTTATATTTAAATCTATTTCTTTTTCTTTTCTTTTCTTTT
>NW_020799091.1:73268248-73271763 GCF_003259725.1 Athene cunicularia | reverse complement strand
TTTTTTTTTTTTTTTTTTTTTTTTTTTTTTTTTTTTTTTTTTTTTTTTTTTTTTTCTTAACATGAACTTTAGTATTTGACTAAGGATTAGAATTTTTCATGCCATTAAAATGACATTTTATACAGGTGCATCCATTCAGACTTGGATTTATTTTTATGTTATTAGTTTTATTTTCAGAATTGATTGTAGTCAGCATTGTTATTGAATCAGTCTTATCTGAATTTTTCACTATACAGAAGAAAAACATCAAATAGGGCACTGAACAGCTTGCATAAACAGTTCTTAAGACAACTATATCTATTTTGAGTTCCCAATAGGCAGTTTAAATTAGCATGAAAAGCAAGATTATTATGGTTTTGGGTACTTTGATGATCTAAGCTCTCAAGACATTGAATCTCTTTTTCTCAAAGCTTTTGTTCAGATTCCCTCACTGCATAAAAACCATGGTCTGTCTTCCTTTTCTTATGTTTCTCTCCAAACCTCTTGAATCCAGACTAGGCAGATCTTAGCACTTAAAATGGATAAATTCTGACATATTGAATGTATGAAAATTATGGAGAATCATTGGCAGAAAGTCCAGCCAGAGGATTCTCTTGTGTATCACAAGGTTTTTTTTAAGCAATCACTACAGATATGTTACTGAGGATCTAAACCTGCTGATGTTGGTAAGAATCTGACATTCGTATAGTAAACTGTCCCTCTCCTTAGCTTGGAGTGCTGTACTTGTGTGTACTTCAGTACACTTGAAGGTTGTGCCCTTTAGTGACCCATCTTCATCAAGAAGATACAAATTATTTTTTATTTTTCCCAAACTAAAGCTGATTGTATTAGCTTGGTGACTTAAATATTTTGAATTTTGAATAATTAATGTAGCACTTAAAAGGAGATTGTTCATTTTCATGCCTACCTATGCTCACTTTGCATAGAGAATGCCAGAAGAATGTACGAGCAGAACAGTAGTATAAATTCCTTTCCTCTCCCACCCATACTCAGCAAGGGGATACCAGTCTCAGTAAGCTAACTCAGAAGCATAAATTACCCTGCCAGTCTTATGGTACCTTTCTGATACGTGTCTTTGAACTTTTTATAAGGATTTTTGTCATTTATTCTTTCTTACAGAATTTTATTTGAAAATAGCATTTCAAAAGCCTCAATTACAGTAGCAGCTTTCACTGAGGCTATTTCAATTTTGTGGTACTCCAGCCTCTAGAACCTGGTTTTCAAACTCTCTGTTGAATCAGTCTGGATACAGACATCTGAAGTGACTGTTTAGCAAAATAATTATTTTTTCCCAGTGGTCTAGAGTGAAAAGTATGCAAATATGAATAAAATGTGCTCATTTGGAAGGCACTGAGCTTTAATGAATAACCATTTATATAACAAAAAAGTAAAGCAAATTAAAATTTGTTGTGAACACAAGATCTTTTAAAAGAACAAATTAAGTGAGCATACTGAGAGTTAAATCAAGACACTAGAGGCTTTAATAAGCCTGTTCTCTGCGTGAGGAGTGCTGAATGAAAGAGGAATCAAATAACACCTTCACAGAACTGGGACCAAAGTATTTTTGTTTCCAGCCTAACTCTGTTTGGTGTAATAACACACTGAGTTTGAATTCTTATTCCAGTACATCACTTGAGGTGAAACACTGAGAAAAACTGATGTCTTGCCCATAACCCCCATGCACAGATTTCCCAAGAAATGGCAGTTTCACTGGAGGGTTTGTTTGTTGACACTGCATTTATACCTGAAATTTAACATCAAGCTGAATGTTTCTGTTCTGTGCAGGCTGGGTTGTTTTAAAGGGGGAAAAAAAAACCAAAAAACAAACAGCAAGAAGAAAATATTGCAAATTTCTGTTTTGTTTGGTTTTGGGGTTTTGGTTTTTTTTTTTTTATTTTTTCTTTCTTTCATGTTCAGTCTGAGCAATATAATTCCATAATTAATGGAATTTATAGAGAACAGTTATAGACCAGTCTAGATTTTATGTAAGAATTATTTTCTCTCCAGTATCTGGAATGCTAAATGTCTTTATTTTGGCTACATTTGTGTAAATATTGAGTCTTGCATATCTTGAAAACAAAGATGTGTTGCAAATCATTGGTTTTTACTGCAGAAGCACAGCAACAATTCCATCCTCAAAAGAATGCATCAGCCTACCTCCTCAAAGTGGTCAGCTTGTCCCAAAAAATCTCCATTCAGTGCTCTGAGCCTTCAGTTAGTGCAACCAATGGATGACACATGATCTATCTCAGAGGGCTTAATCCCACTTTTGAATACATTCTCCGTGTGATCAAATGAATCCAGTTTATAAGCACTATAAAGCATGTTCTAACATCTTAAAGTAAATATGAGCACATGCAAACTAATGTGAGGAGAAGGTTGAACCAGATGACCTGCTGAAGTCCCTTCCAACTTCAATCTATTGTGTGATGCTGTGATTCTTGCCTTGTCTTTGATAAAGCTGATTCACTGCTTCTAAAAAAAAGTGAGAAAAAAAGTGGAAAACCTGAAATTTCTGCTGCATGACTAACAAGTGAATGAAGGACAGGACACTTGTAAAGTGGCATAAGATAAAGCCTGTATAGAAACCAAGGCAGAGGTTTATATATTCAGGAAAAGGTGGCAACTTCATGAAGTTAGTGAGACATATCAGTATTATATCCAATTTAGATAAAAAACAATAGGTATTTTGATGTGTCATGTTATGGTAAGTGTTTGTAGATAGATAAATGGAATGTTAAACTTAATTAAAAAAATTTAACTTGTACTACCAAGTGCAATATTTTGTTTGTGCTTGGTTTTTTTTTTCCTTTAAGTTATTTAAAAATATTGCCAAAGAAATGTCAGACAACTATTAACTGTCCACCTAAGATGAATGGCACAAAAGGCACTTATTTGATGCTTAATGACATTTTATGTTAGAACTAGTAAAACTTTTCCTAAGCATTTGGATTAGGGTAGGGAGGCCTTTCCTCCAACTGTGGAAGTCTTCATTTTGGAAAAAGAGCAAGGAGAGGTCCAGTCTAACCTATAGTGAAGCTTTTGTAGAATCTGGATCCGATTTAATCCACTTAGCTCACAGATTCCCATCTCAGTTCTGCTGGCCCAGCTAGCAGATGGTGTTAACTTGTATGAATAAATGAGATAAACAGGCAGAACTCATGTGAACAGCAGTGCATTCGTACAGCCCTCTTTGAAAACCTCTGCTGCCTGGCAGAGACAAATTACACCTTTTCACCTAAAACTTCTTACTAGTATTACACTGTGGTTAACACTTAATAGTGCCATGCTTCTGTCACTGTCCTTAAGTTGATTGCATTGCTAATTTTCCATTTTCTTTATTGTAACAGCTGGAAACAATGAGAGTGAGGGCCAAGAAGCGGTGAGGAAAATACAAGAAGAAACTTTGACTGGAAAAGGTACCATACTAAATCCTTTTCTTTAAGGAATATTTTATTCCTCTATTTTTGCTGGCATCTTCTTTTATATGAGGTCATCTTGTGTATTGTTAAACT
>NW_020799091.1:73218598-73268198 GCF_003259725.1 Athene cunicularia | reverse complement strand
TGATGATCAAAATACGTTAATTATTGTGTTAAAAACCCCCTTTCATTAAGATTTATCTTTTGACTTAAATGTGCACCCATCATAGCCTCAGGATACATGTATGCTAGTTAAAAGCATCATAAATTAAGGCATAGTCAGAAGGATCATGAAAGGAAAAAGGTAATTATTACATCGTTTAAATCTTTTGCTGGAAGTTTCTGTACAGAGACCAAAACCATTTGGAATTAATTACATCATGTGACCTGTGTGTAGCTGAATAAACCAGGGTCTGTCTTATTTTCTCACATGTGTGATCACAGGCTTTTTTAGCACCTCAGTCTTTCTTGATTTTTCTGAACCAAATAAGCTCTAACCTTCAGTTTTAAACTTTATCAAGATACAGCTGGCACTTTGAGAAAGCTGAAAGTGTATCTAAAGTTGACTGAAATTGTTCCTCATTGTAATTATAATGACTGAGGCATTAATAATCTCAGGTCCTGGTAGATTTGGCCTAAAAACTAACTGGAAGAGTATTGCCTTTTCAGAATTTCTCACTAGTTGAGGCATATTTGTAATTACAAGTGGATTATCCTGTACAAAGGACTTGTGTGAGTCTGAGCAGCAGTCCTGTGTTACTGCTTATCGATGAATTTGCACTTTGCATTGTATGGGATGTGTGTGCAGATACTGTGACCAAGACTCGTCTGTGCAAATGTATCACCTTTTCAAAAGCTGCCGTTCAATATCTGTTTAGTCACTGCATAAAAGTTATCAGTTATCTTGACTTTTTTTTTTTTCCCCCCTCCTGTTTTGAGCATTTTTTGTGATCCATATGAAAAAACTGCTTACAGAAACTGTTCCCATCTGGAATGTTGGACTCTTGAAGGACAGCTACTCAAAACGGTATTTCTGGGCAGACAGTGTGATCAAGGATGGGGACAATATAGCTGTTCTTCTTTTACTATGGACAAACTATATGAGTGGATGCCATCAGTTTGCTATCACGATCTTAGATTTCTAATAACAAGGAAAATCTCCTTGCTTGCTAGCAGCTTAGACAGCAAAATGGAGGAAGAGACTTTGTCTTCTCCTTGATGCCTGGCTGAGCCATACATAGCACAAACATCCCTAGAGACAGCTCTGGGAAAAGGCCAGGCTTGTTGAATACATGTAATTACAGGGTTTTTAAGGCGATATCATCCTTCTACGTCTTGGCCCACTGTCTGTCTGGGGCTCTGTCTGCTATCTAAAGATAAGTAGTTTTACTTGACATAATCTACACTTACTTCAAGGACAAGGGAGATTTGAAGCATGTACATGAGTGATTCCTATGAAGCAGCTGATGATCAATACTGTGTTAACAGTTTCAGAGGAGGATAAAGGATAATAATAAAAAGGCTATGCACATAGGTGATGCTTTTTTTCAGCAGCATGGCAAGACACAAAGAAGGGACTGTCAAAATTTCTGAATACAGAGAGGTGGGAAGTCTGGTTTCCAGCACTGGAGGCATTCAAACCAAAACCAATGCCAAAAAATGGTAGAGCATGGGAGAGGAAAGCAGTTACAGCTGTTCTCCTACAAGGCACCAATGCTAAAGGACACAGAAAATGTAAGCGATGTATCACATAACCTCTTCCTACCACCCACCCTCTCCCATGGTGCTCCACCAGAAACCTGCTTGGTTCCTCTCTTTGCTGATTCCAGACTGCTGAGGTATCTTCCTTGGTTTGGGATCTCTGTGTTACCTGTTGCTAAATGTAAAGAACGAGGAAGGACATATGCAGCTGAGTGTAAGAGAATAAGGTACAGGTCCTTGGGGCATGATAGACCCAATTCACTTGATCATCAGAACTTCCTCCATGATAAAACAATCAAAGCCCTCAGATATCCAGAACAGACCAGAAGAAGTGCTGCATTGTCATTAAAATTATCACAAGAGCACTATTTCCAAAAGACCAAGGGCAACAGATTGCTACTCTCTGAATCATAAAGCTGGGAGAAGCCAGAATGATGTGGGCATTTATCTTGCTTCCATTTGTTAAATTGGGAACTTGTGTTGTTAATAGTAGCAATTATATGGCTGGGAAAATTGTTGATGGCTAGGGATTGCCACAGAGATATTCTAATTGTGTAAGTCTGTAATTTACACAAAGGGTGTGTCTGTGTTAGTTAGATCAGGAGAGCGCTTTTCAGGCAGCGCTCAACTGTTGCCTGCTTGCTGAGCACGGGTTTGCATCAGGAAGGGCACCACAGGTCCTGACCTGGATTCTCTTGGGGCAGAACTAGCCTGGGAGGTGAACTGAAACAGTAACAGAGCATTAGTGCATGGGAGCAAACGTAGAGCTTATCTGAACTGAGAGTCCCAGCCACCTGTAGAAGTGCCTATGTCAGGTTCCCAGCACAAAATGAGCTCTAGAGATTGATTTCTATGAATCCAAACCATTTGTTAATGTAGCCGTGACCATTACCAGTCCTGAACAAACTACATTGAGTTGTGGAATTGGGACATTTTTGTGATAAACTCAACTCTCAATGATACTAGAAAAAGTATTTCCATGTACATAATAGAGTATATCTCCCTGACTCAGTTACCCTCAGTTTACATCTCTGCAAATGAAAGCTGGTTTTAGCCTGATGATTACAAACATACAAATGTTGGAAACTAATATATAAACATGAATGAAAGCTTCATTCATTCCAGCATAGGTTCATGAATGCCAATGGAATCAGCAATTAGCAAAAGTTTATGCATAAATATCACTTAGCACAGTACCAAGGAAAGGCTCTCACAACTGCAGTGTAGGAGCTGGAGTTGCAACTAGACTCAAAGGAGAAAAAAATTAGAAGTTAGTGAGAAAACAGGGTGTAAAAGTCATATTAAGCACAGACCTCTTCAAAAGGAGAAGCCTATGTTTAATCTCACCCAACATTTTTGTGGCAATTCAAATAAAACCACAATTATAAAGATACGCACTAGATCCACAGTATTCATGAGACTTCCATTTGAAGCCAGGTGAGAAAGGAAGAAGAGACTTTCTCCCTTGGAGTCAGAGGAATTCAGAGGTTAGAACGGTGGCAACCAAATTGTGTCATTTACAGTCTGACCCACATCAAGACAGTGTGGGCCAAGCAGTAAGAGAAACGATATCACCTTATAAGCACTGCAATTTATGTGCATTCAACAAGGCTGGCTTTTTCCCAGAGCTTTCTCTTGGGATGTTTGTGCTACATGACTCAGCCAGGGAATAAGGAGATGACAAGGTCTCTTGCTCCCTTTAGTAGTATAACCTGCTAATGAGCAAGGAGATTTTCTTTGTTATTAGAGGTCTGAGATCGAAGAGTTTACCCAAAAGAAGAAGTGGTAATCTAGACTATAGGTACCAAGCATAATTGCAGAATAACTCATGGGTCGTTACTCCACTGACACTTGCTGTATGTCAGGCACCAACTTTAACAGAACAGACTGTGTTTTTGCACTCTGTATCAGGCTGTTTGTTGTTGGCTTTCCCTGCAGGCTAGAGGAAGTCAGCTGCTGAGAGTTGCCAAATTCCCAACCTTTTAGACTTGCTTTTGCCCAAGAGTCGGTGGTGGTATTCCCGGAACATGGGCCAGCGTTGTGTAAGCCAGTTCAGCAAAGATCAGTGCCTTGTTAAAATATGCAAAAATGTCATCCAGGGCTTCTTCTTTGACATGGTATGTCAAAGATGTTGTTATGGAAGTGTTTATCCAACCAGTCAAAAATAGTAGAAAATATTTGTGGTTGAGATGTATCTTCTATAAGTGTGCCTAATCATGTGTGAGTTTATGCTTGTTTGTGTCAGATTTGCTTTTCATGGTGTGGTTTTGAGGTGTAAAAGTGTAACATCCTGAGTTTGTGGCAAGACCTGACATGGTTACTTTGTCCCTTCTACCACATCCTGCCATTGGCATATCCTTTCTCTACCACTGCTGGTGCTGAAAGATCTATAGGGTTGATTTAAAGAGTTTCCTAGCAATAACAGTGCAGTTTTCATCTATGTGGTTTCTTTTTTCATGCTGGTGCACTACCTCCAGCACTTAGCTTTGCCAGGTCACGGACTGCCTTCAGTTACAGTTGTACAACTGAGTGCCAGGCTCATGAAGACATCTTGAAAGACAGGATGGTGGTGATACGAGCAAGGAGCAAAGAAGTCTTGATCTGCATGGAACTGTGGAGCTCCTCTTCTCTGTTGCTTGATGATGGATATAAGAACCTTGCCTAAACATTAAGATTTCTTTTATTTCCATACCCTCACCTAAGGTTTTATCAAGTATATTCAAGCCATGTGAAAATATTTGAATCTTGAAAATAATTGGATGTCTTAAAATTAATGTAAGTCTGTAAGGACTGGATCCTCCACATTCTTAAGGGATGGAAGACCCCTTTCTAGAGTTCAGGAAACTAATACAGGGGCTAATACAGTTTTTCTGAGCTCATAACACTAATGTCCCTTACACAGACAAGTTGGTGACTTTTTGCTCTCTGTTAAGCAGGGAAGATTTTAATCCACAGAAAGGTATCTCCAGAGCCCTCTGATAACATCATTTAGGTGAATAGTTTGCAAATCAATTGTCCTGCTTTTCTGTTTGTTTATGTAATACTTTGATGCAAAAACATGGTTAAGTTCATTAAGCCTGCTTGCTCATGTCTTTTTTGTTCTCCTTTTGACTTTCAGTGTAATGTTACAAAAATTTTCCCCTCAGTGCTTACAAACATTTAAACCAATAGAGAATCCCCTATTTTCTGCATTTCTTAAGACACCTTAGAAACTGAGTTGTCATGTTACCAGGGTGGCAATTCAGACATTAAGAGCAATATTAGTATGGTTCACAGAGTTAAAGATGAGGTGCAGCTCTGGATAGTGAGATGGAGATAAAGTCTTTCACATATAAAATGTATTCATAATTCAGACACAAGCTCTGCCTGTTAGTTTCCTAAATTCCCATTTCCATTGGAAATGTGAAACATATTTCATTAACAGGCTCTACCACTAGGAAACATGATTTTCTCTTATTTAAATTACTTCTAATTGAAACTTAGAGACAAAGAAGTGCACAGGTGTAGCTGTAGGCAGAATAACAAAGTCCTTTCAGATGTCTTGAAACGATTTTCTGACTGTAAATCACCAAAGCTTTGTGTGACTAATGGGGCCGGAGCTCCGAGGTTAAGATTTTGCTGATTGTGCTGCCCTACTGAAGGCAATCCAGAGAAAGGGAATTTCAAAATGAAATTGCCACTACAAGGCCCGAAAAAGCTCACATTTCACCCTTTTACAGGATTTTGGTCCTCTTTTATGTACCTGTAGAGCCATGATGTCAAGCAGTGGCCAGATAAAAGTGCTCCTGGGTTTGACACCTCCCGTAGTACGCTATTATTTTTTCCGGCATGAGCAGTAGTTGCAGGCAGGTTGTGTGAGCTATTTCCAGACCTTGACTGTTCTCAAGAAAATTGCCAGCGAATAGTGAAAGACAAAGCCAAGAAAAAGGCAATTTGTTTTCTCTCTGGAATGCTTTCATATCTCTCCTCCAAGATCTACTTTATATAGTCCTAGCTTCTGTGGGTTGCATGTAAGGCTTTAGAAGTTAATTTGCTTGTAACAAGCTGAATATTTTCTGTGGAAAAGCCATTGGCTTCTGTGCTAAGGATCCAGCTGCCAGGAGCACGGAGAACTTGCAGCCTGAAGTAAATGTAGGAAAAGCAGAGCCTATATTTGAAGCACTTTCAGGCTGTGCATATAACCTTCCAGATGTGAGCTGCACATGAACTGGCAGACTATGGTCTGCCTGAGTGTGCGGGCAGCGCTGGTCTTTCCCTGTCAGTTCTGTCCTTGCAGCACTATGGCAAGGCTCCCAAGGGAGCACAGCCAGAGAGGAGGCTCTGCACTTCTGAAGGACCAACTCTAGTGTGTCCATGCTTCACTTTTGTATTTCGAGGGCCATTTTTCAATAGCAAAGAATTGAAGCCCTGAATAGATGTACCAGTTCTTAAATGAGTTATGAGCCAGGCTCTTCCCAGTGGTGCCCAGTGACAGGACCAGAAGCAATGAGCACAAACTAAAGTGCAAGGAATCCCATTTAAAAAATAGGAAAAGTGTTTTTCTTTAGTAGCATAAGGGCTATTGGATATTGGCACAGGTTGTCCAGAGAGTTTGTGGAGTTTCCATCCTGGGAGATATTCAAAAGCGATATGGACACAGTCCTGGGCAACTGGCTCCAGGTAGCACAGCTTGAGCAGGGGCTGGGACTTGGACAATCTCCAGAGCTGCCTTCCAGCCTCAACCGGCCTGTAACTCTGTGAGTCTATGAAATTTTAGCAGTCAAAACCACATGAAAGCCTGTCTGCATTGTTTGTCCAGCCATGACTACAGGTACTGTAACATACACAGATTCCTGGACTGCAGGGTCTTCAAGGAATTATACCAGTGTTTGTACAGGGCCCATAATAAGACTCTTGGGCACAGATAGTGGTAAGAACAGCAATAATTTGACCATAATGCCATCTTTAGAAATAAGTATTTGAGAAAAACTTTGGAGCAGTGTAAAAAAAACCATCTGTGCAGGTAAAAAAAAAATGTCTGTTCTGTGGAAACAGAGGGAAGGAGTGTAGGAACATCGATGCTGAGAGCAATAATCTGTGTGAAGAGGCCAGGAAATACTGCCCATGACTCTGAAGCAGCTTGCCCTTCTTGTTATTTTGTTTCTATGCAGGGCATAGACTAATATATTTTATTTTAAGACCTAGATTTTAAAATCTAATTTTCAAATAAAATGTGTTCAATATTACATGATTCATGACATCTCTGCTACATTTTCACATTCTGAATAGAAATTAGCATGTTCATGTGCACTTTGAAATCCTTCTCAGCCTGTTTAAAGGCTTGCAGGAAACATGTAATGTCAGAGCATTTTTTGTAGTTTTTTCTGGTACTTGGTGCTAGAACATCTTCCTTGTTAGAAGAAATATTCCTAAGGAGACTGATAAACTCTTGAATTAAGCAAAACATCTAACATGAGAATTAATTATTAGATGTCTAATAATTGTGTCTGGATTTGGATTTTTCCTCTTATATTAAGGCAGTGTTTCTGGACAAGGTGATGTGAACTCTTACCAGCACCTGAATAATTTCCCCAAGATAATGGTCAGCTGTGTGTTAGTCTTTATTCGATCTTAACATTATGTCTGCCACTGTCTTCTCTTACCAAGATTACTGTTGACTTCAGGCTCCTTGGAAGGAATAGCTCTTCACAACTGATGTGACTTGAGGAGACAAAATAAATCAAATTATCCTTCCAACATTTAGTTTGACCTAGCTGAAAAATAATCCTTGCTAGTGTGTTTTACCTCCCAAGCATGGAAGGTGTGTGGGCCTGGGTTGGGAGAGAGATCTCCATGGCTCTGGGCATGATTTTCTGTGTTCTGTGTTTCCTCTCATTCTACTCCAGTCTCACCTATGCTCACACACTTGTGCTTTTCTTGAATAATTTGCATCTACTAAACTTCCTGGAACATAGAACTTTTTAAATGGTATGATGTCTACACTTCTTTCTCTTTAGGAATTTAATGGCATATGGGGGCTGGGGGTGGGGGGCCAAGAGATGTATGTATTGCAGGGGAGGAAAGGAAAAAATAATGTAAGGAAAAAAGCAGTTTCTCCTGTTCAAAACTGTCATGGCAGTTGGGGGGCTTCTGAACTGGAGGCATGCGAAAAGTTCATCGTTCAGCCTAAAATCTTGCAAGTTTTCTCCTATTTTGTATTTCACATTTGGAAGTCAGTACATGCAAAAATCCCATTGTCCTAATTACAACAATTTTTTCCTGAAGAAAGAATATTTCCTAGAGATGTGTCTGTTTCATGGAAATGTTTGTTGGCAAAAGAGAGGGAGAAACATTTTTGCACCTATATTTACAAAATAAAGCAGGTAAGGTACCCCTGCCTGTAGAAGGGATTAACTCAACATGTGATAGTTTGTGCTCAGGTCAATCCAGATCAAAGGCTTTTCAGCCCAACTCGTTCTGGGTTTCTTATGTCCTAGACTTCTGTGCTATCAATCTTTGATTTAGAATCTAGACTTTAAAATCTTCTTGAATTAATAAGCTGCTGCTTATCACTGCTTTGTGTTGATTTGAAAATGCATGCTATGAAGGATTTTTTTTTTAAAGAGAATTTTGCAAGGATTTTCTTTAAAGCAAGTTTTGTTTAAAAATTGACCCAAAATTGAAATGTCCTATGGAAACCACTTCTTTCTGAGAAGGTCTGAGCCTACTTTCTGAGAGGGTCTGAGCCTACTTTCCATAAATCTGATTTTTTTTAATTTTGAGATGATGCAAAATCAATTGTTTATTTCCAGAGTAAATGACGTCTTCAAATGGGATTTCCTTCATGCCTTTGTTCCTGAATGCAGAAGGCAAAGCACATCTCCAATGCCATGAAGGCCTTATGCTTTGAAACCATAGGCCACAGATAATAGAGGGCGATGTCAAAAAATCTACTTATTTGGTGTAGAACTAGTGCATGTCTTACAAGGTTGGCATAGTGAGCAGTTATCCTGAGGATCTTATTCAGGCTCTTCCTCCAGTTAAGATGATCTCAAATGCCTTGCTAAAGATTGCTATCTTAGAAGATATATGAAATGATTTAGTCTGGAATCATAATCCTGTAGTTACCTTGACAACTACCAGTGATATATAAGCACATTGTGTTCACCTCTCCAGATGCCCTTTCAGCAAGTCTTACAAACAGAATATAGATTTTTTTAAATTTTTTTTTTTTTTTATTTGCTTGAATTGAAAACAGGCTATTCAGAAAACAGTGTCCTTTTCTGTGTGTCCTCCTAATAGGATAAAATAGTATATTTGATTTTGCTTGCAAAAAAGAACAAGTTGTGTCGGTGTTCACATATTATCCAAGAAACTGCCAAATAGTGACTTTTTGTATAAATCTGAAATTCAAATTGGCATGTTTGTGCTAACCAACCTGGGTATATGTGAGGTTAAGTCTGAATAAATCTTGAGTTTCAAGTAATGAAAATGACATCACCGAGGGTGTAATTCTGTCTATCTCCTCCTCGAGTGTCGTGGGTAAGCAGAGCACATGGTGCCAGAGGAAGGGCATCAGAGAACATCAGCTTGCATTGTGGAGCAGAGCAGAGCTGCGTGGACTTTTCTTCACCTCTGTGCAGTCAAAAGTAGAGAATTTAGGCCCAAGTTTGCATTTATTGGTGGGAATATGGGCCCCAAGATGTTTCAGGGACCCAGTAACTCTGCTGGCTCCCACTGGCTGTTCTAGCAGCATATGTGTGTGGAGAGAGGCAGGACAATGTAGCCGCAGCAGCTTTGGGGAGCCGGCTGGAGCTGAAGGGAGAGGTCCTTCATCCCCTCTGAGCTCCCAGGTCTGCCTCCTGCCTCCATGTGGGCAGGGTGTCCAGGCAGCAGCCTTGGGCAGAGTCTGGGGTCTCAGCCTTGTGCCATGGGTACAGAGCCTTTTGTTGGTGTCTGTGGTAGAGATCTTACCTAGTCATTTTTCTGTTTAGACTGAGAAGAACTCATCAGGTGATGTAAACTGCTGATGTCAAATTTAACTTCATGAGAGTAGCCCAGAAATACCATTCTTAGGCTGTGTGAAAATCTAACACCTATATCTTTAGTCTTTTAAATGTATTTTTTCCTTATTTTCTGAAGATAATATTTTGAAATGTGCTTCTAAAGTGTCTGCATGGGGGCTATTTTCAGAAGCTGGATGAAAAAGAGCTAATCCCTCCCTTCAGTTAGAAAATCAGTATCCACCAGCCCCAAGTTTAGGGACTTGTAAGGCAGCAGAATGAGGCCAGGACAGGGAATTTAATTAATTTCCTTTACCCCACCATAAGGAGCATGTGCTATAGGGAGTTTGGGTGCAGGATGATAGTGTGCATGGGGATATTTGTGTAAGGGTTAGAGCTAGAAGGAAAGAGAGCTATTGTGCATCTGTCCCTGCCTGCTATCTGTCCTGTGCAACCCGGCACGGGATGGACTTGAGTGGTTCTTGTCTTGCTGCCTGGCTTCATGGACCCTTTCCACAGGCTGCCATCACAACCACCCAGAGAGACTTTTTAAAACACCCCGTTGTCTGGTACTCACAGAGGGTAAAAAGTAGTGCTGTTTTTCCTTCAATTTCTTTTTAGCACTGGTCAAGATTATATGTAACTGATGAGAAAATAGAATTCAGTCTCAGAGGGACTGTATAAATTTACACTACCAGCAATAAATTATTCTTTGACTTGAAAAATAGATTTTTTTTATTGATCCTTTTTATTTTTAAAGCAATATGACAATTTCCTTGTTTTGCAGATTAATTTCAGATAATCATTTTTCTATAGCGTTTACTTTTTGAGTTAAATAAAAATCACCATCCTACTGCAACGAATGCTATAAAAAGGAATATATATGTATGTGTTGAAGAGCAGCTGAATTGGACAGGTAAAGTGGGAGAAAATGGGGGAAAAAATTAAAACAAAACAAATTAATGAGGACAGAATGATGGGAGAAAAAAGTCACAACATAAATACCACATTCCATATTCCACTTACTTTGTGAATGGGCATATTTTTTTAATTTACTTTAAAATTTAATCCAGAATAGACAGTTAAGGCACTAACATGCAAGTTAATAAACCCAACATATCTGAGAGATACTAAAGAATGAGAGGAAAAGGAGACTAAGGAGAAAAACAATATAAGGAGTAGAAAAGGATGAGGAAGCATATGAAGATAGAGAGAAAGAAGAATCTGGAAAGAGTTATAGTCATAAATTTGAAGGAGCATAAGATTACATCCGGAAAATACGATGTGCAGGGGCTGGCTGCTTGTTTAACATAGATGAGTAGATAAGTCCCTGCGGAAAGAACTGGTCTCACTCCATATTTCAGGATTTCGTTGTTGGGCTTTGCATTCATTGCACTAACATGGCGGATTAACTCTCAGAGAGTCACATCCTGGTGAAGTGACACAGCTTTCACAGCAATGCTAGTTTTACAAGGCGTGAGCTGGGCTAGCACAGTGCATGCAAGGCTGATGCTTTGTTTTCAGTCTCGTTTATATCTCCCAGGCAGTATGTGAGAAGGTATTGGCTTTGTTCTATCCCTGTTTGTGTATTTCCCCCTACCTTTTCATAAAGGAAATTTTTTGTTTCCATTCATACTTAACTTTCCTCATCTTCTCCAACACTGTTCCAAAGTGTTCAGCATTCCTGGCATTGTATTTCCATCTGTGTCTCTCTCCCTCTTCTCCCTTTCTCTTCTCCTCTCCCCCTTTCCCTCCCTTCCTTACTATTTCTCTCCTTCCCCATCCCTGTCTGTCTCTCTCTTTTAAATTTTTTTTTAAAGAATGGAAAATATAACTTTGTAACACAACATCTTGCTGTTTCAGATTCTGTTTAAGATGATATTTGTGTTCTCATAGGAGTTGCTTTATATTCTCTGTTTTGCATACCGCAAGCAAGCAGTATCAATGGGAACAGCCTGTACTTTTATTGTGCCTATTCATTTTCAATTTTGAAAATGATCCCAGGTTAATGGTGCTTGCATAGTCAGAAAAAATTGACTTTTTTTTACAGGAACAGTGTGATTTGCTGTTCTGCACATTTCATCTAGTATGCTAGTTTATTTAGTTTCTCTTTAGCTGGCTTCTGAGATGGAGACATAAACCTACTGCCCAACCAGTAAAAACAAGCTGCTTCATTGATTTTTATATAGAATTGGAAGAGTACACATGGATGATCTGGATTGCATGATATCTTTTCTCTGGCAACTATTCTGTTAAATTAGTTTCAAAGCTGTCAAATTAAAAAACACAAAGTAAGAGTGACATGTTATGTCCAGTTTGTGTCCTAGGAAGAGGTATCATGCTAGCCTTGGGAAAAGCCTGAAAGGTAGCTTCCATTATTATTCAGCTGAAAAACAGAAAAAGAATGACTGAATCATTAAGCTAATTTTCTCTGAATTGGATGAAATAACTCCTGAAGGATTTCTCTCTCTTCCTGTGCTCCTGCCCTCTTTGTCCCAATGTCTCCCTGGCTTCTTTATTCCCACTGAACTGTCCTCTGTCCTTTCCCAAACCTTTCTTCTCAAGTCTCAATTGTATGTGCTTCTAACTGTTTCTGACTTGCTTTTCATATATCTCAGAACTGCATATTCTAAGTTTGACTGCCAAAGGCAAGGCAGAAATAGGTGTCAGTAGGTAGACACAGCAATTTAAAGATATGAACGTAATCTCAAGTTATCCGTCTATGTCTTTTCTTCACTGCCCCCAACCAGTTCCTTGTAAACGTGGATCTCTTTTGTCTGTGATGTGAGAGCTCTTTGCTCATTCCTTGCTGTCTGTCTGGACCAGCACTGATACAGTCAGGCATTGCCTCCTTCCCTAGGTTAGCAAGGAGAGCCCTTGAGTAACACTGAAAGAAAGCAAAGGTGAGGAGGCTGGCTTGGCTGGAGGGTCTCGTGTTTTTAAGCCCCTGAGCCCTGGGTGTGCTGGCTGTGCTTGGAGGAGTAGCACTCTGCAGAGATCGCTGTGTGAGAGTGTGTGCCTTGCACTCTGCCAGCTCTTGGGGAAATGCTGATGGACAGCAATGCCTACTCCATACGCAGCTGGGTGGCTACCTTAACAGCTAATGATAAAGGCTGTTGGTTTAGGTAGAGGGTCTCCTAGCTCTAAGAAAGTCTGAAGCATCTTAAAATAGCAGAGGACTGGCAGGTGAGGGCACAAGCCTTGCTCAGGAGAGAAGGACCTCTGAAGTCCATTGTGTCTCTGTGGCATGGCAGGGAGAAACAGAGGTTCCCCCTGCTACCCAGGGACTAAAGGCTCACACCACTCAATGTATTTTGTAAACTCGGAAGTTGAAAGGGCATTACGGATCACTGCTACTGAAGTTTTGAAGCCCTGTTCATTCTTCCCCCCACTCTTCTGTGGCAGGTGCTGTTGTATGCATTTGTAGTGCTTCTATCAGCATATATTGACCCAGTTCTCAAGCATTATTAAAATTTTGGAAGTTCTTTTGGTGGTTTTATGGTGGAACGTGAACAGCAAGCAGGTAGAAACCTGTTAAACCACACTGGAGCTTTAGGAAGACACAATGAAAAAACATTCCTTAATGTTACCATTCCTTTCTTAACCTTTTTTTTTAGTTGACCTGTATCCCTCCCTGCTAGAGGCCAAGCAACTCAAAAGCACCTCCTTAAAGAGTGAGCATTAAAGAAAGTTGAGTATAATAATATGACCAGAACAGAACAGTATTTATGCAAGACTGAGAAGAAATGTCAAGGATTCTGCACCTCACAGTTTGTACGATTACGTTCAATAAACATGAACCACAAAGCTACTTCATTATTTCACCTAAATATTTCTAACCCTTATTTGGGGAGTATTATAGCCTTCTAAATAATGGGGTTTGGGACTGTAATTCCATCTCATCTTGAAAACAATGGTAAACTTCCCATTGACTTAAACGCAATCAGGGATTCTACCTCATAATTTTGAACAGTACAATATATTTCTGTTTCTTTCAGTGTACTGCCTTAATTAGAAGCTTTCCCCAGATTTACCAGTGAAGTGACAATTCCAACAATTCACCTGGACAATTACCTGGAGGTAGCCTAGGAAGGCCAGAATTTTGATCCCAGTTGGCCATCAACTTGTGCTGGGAGGCATCAAGTCTCATGGCCCTTCAAATCTGAATCACAATAGGTGTGGATGCAGGTGCTGTTCCCATCCATGTATGCACTTACTGCTAAAAAACCCACACGCTACATTTCTCTGTTTCTTCAATCAATAAGAACTGTAATTCAGCTACACATTTTAAAATGTGTACCTTGTAATATTTTCGCTTTCAATGAATTTACAGTTAATTGCAAGGATTTTATTGAAGGCTTCTGAACCCTTATTTAGCCTGCATAGTGCTGAACAGTGATTTCTGTATATGCTAGAGTTCATATATGCTAATCACTCTGACTGCTTAGAAAACACTGCAGCACTGGGCTCCAATTTGCAGCAAGAGTAGCCCGTAAAGGTTGGCCATTAGCTGAATTGAGTCACCTTTTGTCTACAATTTGCCTGACAAAGAGCTGAAATCTCTATATCTTGCGTTCCCGGTACAATGAGTCTGAACCAGTCTTTTCTGTATTAAGGATGAATTCAAACCAAAAATAGTCTCTATAACTCTGTTGTCTTTTATGCATGGTAGTTATAGACAAGGAGTCAAAGATTTTAGCTGCTTTATACTATACCCCCGCACACCCAGCTGCAGGCATTTTGCAGTCCTTCTTTTAATAAGCTTCTTATTTTGAAGAGCTCACACTCATCCAGAATGTTGTTTATTTTTCTCTGCTCTAGTGCAACTTTGCACATATCTGCAATCATTCCTTTGTTAAGTGTTGCCCAATTGTGTGCTTTTGCTTGGTCTTTCAGGAAATTCCTAATGAGCCTTCTAAGCCTTGGTTAAACTAAATGTTTCTGTGTTGTCAGCAACTTTCACCACCTGTCTATTCAGCCTGTTTTAGAGAAAATTCATAACACCTGGCACCTACCACTTGTTTGGGTACAAAGCAAACGAACCATTATATTTCTCTTGAGAGTGCTCAGACCTGGCATCAGGCAGAGGCAACGACTCTGCTCCTGATGAACAGGGCCAGTAGTCAGACCTTAGACTCAGGTGCATATGGAAGGGTTCTCCTTAGGGCTCAAAAAAACCTGGAACTGAAAACCTGGGCTGGTTTGGTTTTGTTTTGTTTTCCAGTGGTGTGTGTGCAGAAGAGCAAATGCTTAAATAAAATAGGCAAGCATGATTTAAAAATGTCTAGTGCCTTTGCCTCAAATCAACCCCATCGTATGATAACAGTTGTACTGAACTTTGTGGAACTGAAGAATGAAGCTTGCAGGTTGTGAAAGAAAGATGCTGAAGGCACCAAGAAGGCAGCATGCTAGGATGCAAGCTGCTGCTATATAGCTTTTTTGGACAGAAGGTATTTTATTCAGGAGCCCTCCTGCATATTACCTACCTCAGTGTGCGGGTATCAAGTCCACTGAGAAGATGGAAGGACAAGTAGTTGCACACAGAGCAATGGGAATGCTGTGTTGTCTGATCAGAAACTTTGTCTGGAAAGTGAAGCTAATTTTAAGTGAATGCAGTAAGGAAATATGTAGGAAAAAGATGGATGCGTTAGGATTTTTTTACCTTTTTGTTGGAGTAAGAAAGGGAATCAGGGAAACATGAGTTGCTAGCAAGAACATCTGAAAAGCTTTGTAAAGGCATTTGTGAATGCTGTGTTATGTTGATATATTGAACTGAAAGGGATGCAGATACTAGCATGAACATAGAATGCTAGATAAATGCAAGATTTTTGAGTCGCTCTTTCATTGGACATGTGATTTTTGTCTCACAAGGGAAAATTCTGAGAAACATATCCAAACCTTGAGGAGCAGTAATGGTGGAAGAGCTACCAGTAGCCAAAAGATGACTGCAGCTGGAGTCCTTGCTGCTGGCTATATTGGACACATTAACTGTATAAACACAGATCCTTCACCTTTTTTAGTATGATAAATAAACAGTAGTATGTATTGAATTTCTATATTCATTCTCAAGAGTGATTTAAATTGTTGACTAAAAGGTCACTTCAGTGTCCTGGTGCGTTCTGTGAGTCTCAGAAAGCAGAGGAGAAGTGTGGATGAGATACAGGAACCATTTATAAAGATGAGCAAAGGTTGGACTTTTTAATTACAGTAGTTCAGTCTCTGAATTCATGAGTATGCTTTATGCTTTGGGCTTTTTTTTAAATGCACTATTTATTGTTAGAGTGAAGATCTAAAAGCTTCTAAATCAAGGTTTATTTTGGCTAGAAATTAATCTTTTCTTACATAAGCCAAGAGTAAAGATTCATAAATTGAATAGTATTTTGTTTCTTCAGTAACGTCAATAACAGCTTGTCTTTGGGAATTTCAGCCTTTCCAAATTCAATTTCAGCAGTCTTATGTATTTACTTACCTGTTTTAATTAAGAATTGGCAGGAATAAAAGAAAAAAAAATACTTGTTTGTGAGCTGATATGATCTTAATTGAGAATGCCTGGCTCTCACATTGTCATTGATCACTTATTTTTCTGAATTATATCAAGGCACGCATAAGAAATATGTGATACTCCCCCGTGGCAATATCTAGCAGAAGGAGCTGAGAGAGCCCAGGTGTTTTAACACAGTGGTTTGAAAAAGCTCCAAAAATAGTATGTGGTTTTGGAATCCTTGGAGAAGGCAGGGGACAGCTTTCCAAACACCTGGACTCCCTTGATCCACCTGTAGGATAAGCTCTTCTGCCTAAGACGTTGCAGCATATTAATCGTCCTTGCCATGTTTGAACAATGCCCACTTCTTTGTAATATGGCTTCAGACCAAAGATGCAATGTTTCTGCGCAGACCCCGTGCCCCAGAAAACGTATTCTTCCCTGCCTTGTTTCCTTCAGATCTGCAGAAAGAGTTTCAAGGCAGGGGTCTGGAGGAAATGGGAAATGAGTCTTTAATGTGCTTTAGAGCTTCTGTGTCCTTATGTATGCTCCCTCCAATGCCACACACAGGGAAAAGTACAGATACTTACCTAAATAATGGTTTGATTTTTAACTCAAATGTAGTTTCTAAGCAGTCTTTCAAACTGTGCAGTAGTAATAGACCAGACATAAGCTGTGAGATGTTAAAATATATATATAATGACAGAAGTGGGGGTTTAGCTATGTTTTTATTGCTTTTCTACTCATCAATACCTAATGAGTAGGGATAAATCATGACAGGATATTGAGCAGTGTAGAGACAAGTGTCATAAGAGACCAACAGGTACAGCTGTGTAGGAGGGAAGAAATGGGCACCAGCAAAGAGTGGGAAAAAATGCAGGTGTGTCAGTTAAATAGTTTCATAATAAATGCATGATTTGAGCTGTTTCTCTCAACTGTCATGTAACTATGCATAAACGAATGCATTTTAATGGTATTTAAGCAAAAAAAAATATCAACCAATGTATTGAAAAAGTTGAACCCCATGAGATATAAGTTGATCGTCAGACCGTTCAGCAGAACTTTATGGGAAGAGAAAAAGAAGCCCCAAAACTCTGTCTGATGCAATTTAGGAAGAATCTATCACGTGCATTATTAAGTGGTTATTTGCTACCACTAGTAAAAATTTGCCTGCTATTGCCAGGCCTAACTTCAGCTTTTTGAAGTGCTTAACTTCCATTTGTGAAACGTTGTTCTTTTATCCCTCAGATCAAAGAGCTTTGGACATATTTAGAAATACTTAGACTGTATTAGACTCAGTTAAGGTGTCTGTCACATAGTACCTGCTGGTGTCATGACTTTGGGTGATATATTCACATGGTCTTTTTGAGGCTGAGAAATATATTCTGTGACAATTGTTTTTGCAGAGCTATGTGTAAACTAGTTGACCTAGGAGGTACTTCTGACTGGTGGCATCCTCACCCCGTAACAAGGCGAGACAGAGGCACACATCAGTGCTGACCAACGCCTTTGTTTTTGCAGGGAGGAAGTCAGGATACTCTGAAAGGCTAAGTTCTACTAAGGTCTGGGTAATTAGGGAAATCTGTAGCATGCTCCCACCAAATTACTTGAATTAGAAGGGGTCGTGATGTCCAGTCCATTAGAAACATGGGGATTTTTGAATTATTCCACAGGAAACAGGATAAGATAAAGTATGATTAATACATGATACATGAAATATTATTGAGATCTTTGATTTTCTGAAATTTTAAGTTGGTGCTCAAGGGAGGAAAAAAAAATTTCAGTGTTATGAGAGTTGGAGTTTTCTAGAGACAGCAAGGTAGTTCTAGATATATATCTATACATTCTAGAGATTTGTAGAAAGCATCTCATCCACCCTTCTGCATCAAAACCTTAGTCTCATCTGCTGTAAAGACTATAAGCAAGATCTTCCAGATACAGCTTTCAGGTACTTTTGTTCCAAAGATATCGGGAGACAAATAGTGTGGATCTTGTCCCCAGACTCTACCCCATTCACTTGGCAACAGATCCTTTTGCAAGGAAGGACCTCAAGCATACTTCATGCATTTTTTATTCCCTGAAAGAAGTGAGGCCTTATATCACTCAGGATGGTCTCTCCTTCATGAGAAACCGTCCTTTGGGATAGCTAATGCTGGGCACAGTGTGGTTCAGTCTGTCTAACCTCATCTACACTATTGCTTAAACTCAGCGACTGAGAAAGCCTTTGTGCGCTGTGTTGGGTAACTTGTGGTCTTCTCACTTGATGAAATGTTTCTGAGGCATAGTTTGGTCAGTTAGCATCTTTAAACCACTGGTGGCCGGGAGATGAGGGGAAATGCTGTGGGAAGCAGCAATAACTGATAGGCCAGACCTTCTCCTGCTCGATTTGGGCAGCGACCCACCATGCTGAAAGCAGCTCCTCTATGTTGCTGGGTCTTGCACGCATTTACTGCAGCTGACTGTTAGACAAGACTCGCCAGACCTGGCCCTGGGGAATGGGAGTGTCCTTTGGCAGGCCACGAAGAAACAAGGAAACTGGCAATTGATACTGCTCGTGAGGTTAAGGTTAGGGTCTTGAACTTGGGCTCTTCTCCTGCTGTCCAGTGCTCCCTGGTCCTGTGCGACTCATGTAGCCAGCCTCAGGCATTTGGAAGTTATTCGGGTCCTCCAAGCTCTTCATCCAAACACCTTCACTAGTGACAAGAGAGAGACTGGCACATCTAAAACACAGTTTTCTCCACCTCAAACACCTGTTTTAAGGAGGGCAGAATAAATGACTGGCTGGATCTAGGCAGCACGTGTACGAAAATTGGAACGATACAGAGATTAGCATGGTCCCTGTGCAAGGATGACATGCAAATTTGTGAAGCGTTCCATATTGTTTTAGGCACTGGAATGGGCTGCCCAGGGAGGTGGTGGAGTCCCCATCCCCGGAGGTGTTTAAGAGTCGTGTTGACATAGCGCTGAGGGATATGGTGTAGTTGGGAACTGTCAGTGTGAGGTTAATGGTTGGACTGGATGATCTACAAGGTCTTTTCCAATCTTGATGATTCTGTAGTCCGGTGATTCTGTAGTTAACTGAGATCACTTCCCTTTCTGTTCCTTTGCTGCCATGCATAGTTCAGTCCTTTACAGGGAAGACAAGTGTTTGCTGAAATTAGTGCAACAACAGTTTAAAAGCTTCCAGGAAGATATATATTGAAGCATTTTAACCTGATGAAAATTAACTTGTGTCTGTAGTAAAAGAACATTTATATATATATTATTTTTTTTTCACATGAGATAAGGGAGAGAATAATTTAACAAATAATACACCTACCATATCTAGACAAACTCAAGAGATATGTATGTTATGGTAGCTGGCCTCAGTCCAGGAAAGCCATTAGCCATGGGTAACTCTGAGAAAAAGAATTCTGCTTAGCTCCCCCTCCTTATTCTTTTTAAGGCATTGATCCTGTGTGTTGATCCATTTAGCCCATTGGGCTGGAATATTTGAGGATCCACAAGAGAAAGGCCACAATCTGTTTCAAGGTTATGTTTACCTTATCCCCCTGCCCCATCTGAAAATCATCCAGGCAAACTTTTTACCATCCCAAATCTGAAGAATTTTCCTATTCTACAGTTCTGTGTGTTACATGCCAGCCCTCATTCAGTCTTTTATCCTCTGGGCCTGGGTGAAATTCATAGGGACTCAGATGTGTCAGCCAGAATTTGAACCCAAATTAAACACAGCCATCATTCACAAGAAGAGAGATAATGGGTTTCTCTGGTGGTAACACTGTTGGGTCCTCCAGAGCATGAGCATCATTCATCACAGGCACAGAAAGGCAAGCTTAACATTTGTAGTGTTTTTTTCTTTTTTTAATTTCTGTTTTACTTGAGGGGTGAGGGGAACTTGGATCACTGAAAGAAACAGTAAAGGGCATAAAATCAGTTCTTGGATCAGCTGTTCTTGGAGTAAATGGTCTAGATAAGGACCCATCAGAGGTTTTTTTATATTTTTGAGAGTTTTAGATCTCTCTAACTGGAACACATCAGTGGGTTCTGGGATTTTTTTTTCCCTGAATGTACTTGAATTACACAGTGTGTTTTATACTTCTCTCCATTTCTGGTGAACACTTTTAGCTCCCCATGGGACTTCTGAAATGAGCAAGTAGAGAACCTTTTATTTTCTCTGTGGTGTTGGTAGGTGTCAGTGTGCCAGGATACATAATCTGGGAGTTAATACCTGCATTTAAGCTCCAAAATTTTACGTTTGATGGTTGTGTCTCAAGGCCAAGCATGAATAACTGATAACTTTCCCCTTTTCTGTTCCTCTGCATGTGTATTGTTGTTTAAGCTACAGACACAGTAAAATGTTTGGGCTCACAAACTGCCTTCTGGTTGTTCCAAATAGCTGTTCTTCAATGAGATACTTTTCTATATTGGACTTTGGAGAACTGCTTGTAGGTAAACTGAAGAGGAAAGGCAAAAATTTCAAGAGTCACTTTTGTGGTTGATCTGTTCATGTACCTCTTATCTATGAATATGTCTAGTCATACCTTATGTATCAATATATTGTGTGTTTACTTCATGCAGTGGGATTTTCCTTACTGCCTCAGGAAGAGCTCTGACCTCTGTGAAAGACTTCTGGGGTGATAGCCATGGCTCCAGCATCAAAGCTACATTCAGCAACACACTTCTAGTATGTGTGTTCAGTATCAACTTCTATATGAGTTAGATAGAGCTGTCAGTTCTATAACTTCCAGAAATATAATTTCTAGGCTAGTGTAACACTGTAAGTTGCCTGATGCCAAGAGAAAAGGTCAAGTCTTCATTGCCTGAAATGTAAGTTTTGTCTGTTGTACAGAGATTTGCACAGCACTGTGTGTACTTGCTGATGAGGTGCCTATGAGCAGCATCAGTGTAATGCAGACGTGCCTCACTTTTCTCATTCCCTATTTCATGCAGATGCTCCAAGCTCACAGCAGTGCCATCTACCCCTTCCATGAGCAGAGGACCCTTTGCAGAAGTGTTAGTTCCTATGTAAAGGTCGCAGTCTGCCACCACCCTGAACACTGCCTTCATCTATGAATAGTTCAGCTGAAGCCATCTTTAAGCCAGACAGAAAAATAAATTGCTCACAGTGGAAGGAGCTCTTCAGCATGATCCAGATTGCCTCAGTGTAGCCCCTTGGGACTATTTGTGCAGTGAGATACTCTTCACTGTGAATAGGAGTGACAAAATATGGCCCAGAGTTAGTTCCCCCAAAATGTAAATATAGAAACTGCCACAGAAACACGTGCATGAGCACAGAAGTCTTTTTTCCACCCATGATCTTTCCCAGCAAGGTCTCTCTCTCAGAGAGTGACTGTGGCTGTTCAAAGCTTCACTGGCATTGTGGGTTGACAAGGGGAAACATTGCTGATCCAGCTGAGAGGCAGGCAATTTGCTTCTATAAAATTACACTTAGTAAAGCTTTTGGAGTTTGTGTCAGACATATCTGAATCACTGATATCTCAAATGCTCTCAGTCATGACAGGAAGGGGGGTCATATGAGGATGAGAAACTATTTAGACATATAGGGTAACCTTTGATGAAGTGCACAACCCATAGAAAGGGAATCTGTTAGCAGCTCTGTGCAGTAATCTGGAAGTACTGACTGCTGGTTTTATTGTATTTCATAGAGATTTGCGAAACCCAGAAAACATGAGTAGCCATTACATGTATGATGAACACTGGTCTCTGGTATAGTAGGAAGATCCAGGCTTTTGTGCAAGGGGCATTTCCTTGGCTGGTTTTATCTTCCCTAGCTCTGCTGATAGCACCCTCTGTATTCTCAGGAAAGTCACTTCTCTGTTTGCACTTCTCTCCATGCCCAGTAAACACTGGTGAGCAGTCAGGGGAAATCAGGCTGAGGTCTTCTGCAAGTAAAGAATTGGATTCCCTTGGCATAATGCTTGAGACCATTGAATCAGCCTTAAAAATCAGGCACTCATCCCCAAGGCATGAATTAGCCATGGCAGCCTTGGAGCAGTAAGTAACAAAAACTGCTAGTCAGATATAGGCATATGGTGCTGCTTTTTGCAATGTTAGTGTGTTTCTCTAATAGTTTCATTGTATTACACTCCTTTACCAGGGCTTATTTTCATTTGTGCACAGTGTCCATGCAGCACACAGGGTCTCCATCTTCATTTTTGCCTGCAACAAAATTTCTTTCTTTAGAAATACTTCTAGTGCTGGGGGAGAGAGAGATGATACTTTGTGGTTGCTGTTAACCTCACATAACTCTTTAATTTTCTCCCCTCCCCCCCCCTTTTTTTTTTTTTTTTTTTTTCAATGCTAGTTACAGATCCCAGATGTCAAATAGCAGCAGCAGCTGGCTGCAACAGCAGATCCTTTAGGCTGCAGCTGGGTGAGCACTCCTGGATTTATTCGAGCTGTGTCATATAGATGGTGTGCAGATTATTTCTCTGAGCTGCCATGCTCTTCAAATGCCTCTAGTTCTTTCCTTCCCTTTCTTATTGTGTTAATACATGGACCCTGAAAATTCAGTCTTGGAGAAATCTCTCATGGATTGTGTGCAAGGTCTGTGGATCAAAAGGATGGCCTATGTGTGCACTATTCCTTTTACATAACTAAATGATTCAATTAATAAGTAATACCAAATATTCCCAATACAGTATTAGATTAGGGATGACTCTGTCCTTGAATACCCTGTGTATATGACAACAGCACTCTTGTATGAAGATGAAAGGAGAAACATTAATTCAGGAAGTCTGATCTCTCTTTTTAAAATTATGTACTCAGTGTCCAAATTGCTTGAATGA
Organism: Athene cunicularia; assembly: GCF_003259725.1. Classification (NCBI taxonomy): domain Eukaryota; kingdom Metazoa; phylum Chordata; class Aves; order Strigiformes; family Strigidae; genus Athene; species Athene cunicularia. Next base: position 73,245,370 of record NW_020799091.1, on the reverse strand, counting down.
TACTTTTCTCTTCATAAAGTCCATGTGAGTAGACTGTTTGAATGTGACTGACAGAATAGAGCTTCATATTTCAGCAAAAGAGACAAGCTGGAATAAGAGAAAATTTTCAATAGAAAAGTGCATGGACAATATACTGTATTATCTACAAAGGAGAGTTAAAAGCAAATTAAAATATCTTATTTGCCTCACTGGATATATTTTTAGGAGTACCTGTGCTGGTGAATTTTCTTTACTAGTTGTGCCATACATTATATTTAATCAAATCTTTTTAGTTATGTGTTGTGGGCTGCCAAAATTAGCACTAACATTAATGGAATCGTAACAAAGGTGTGGTTTTACATATGTTTTGTAAAAGCAGTATAATTTGATAGTAAAGTATATTTTAGGTATTCTGATTAAACTTTAGAATCCTTACTCAAGATCAGTAAAACCTTGACAGCTGAATCATTTCATCTCAGATTATCGGGACATATGATTAAATATTCAAGGCAATATTTTAAAATATAATTTACTAATAATTTATTTCTCCAGTACTGTCAAGGATATTTACCAATTTGAAATAGTTTGTTCTAGAAACAGAATTGCTCATTGACTCAGCCCTCTTACCCTTTTGGGCAGTATCAAGAAAATAGGTTTCACCAAGTAAGGCAAATATACTTTCTCTAAATGATCTAATCACTCCTGTGGTCTACTTTATTTCACTTTTGTTCTCTTGAAACATTTCCTGCAGCTAAAGTGGAGGTGATTGTTGTAGGTGTTTGAGTCCCATTGATATTGCACATTTCAAGAATTATTGATTGTGCTTGCGGACACAAGGCAGAGTCCAGCTCAGAGCTCAGCAAACATGCAAAAATGTTGTGCAAAAGTAACTATAAGCCCACAGAATTTTCAGCACCAATAAAGACAACTCCACTGTCATTTATTTTAAATCTAAAGCACTGTACCTGTTTCTGCTTCACAGTCACTGGATTATATCTTGTGAATTATCTCTGAGTGGGGCAGTCATATAGCCTTCACTTGTATGGCTGCTTCTAGCTGCTTCTGTGTTCATTCTTAGTTCAACTTCCTACTTCCTACTCCCAACTTTCACCATGCTAGAGACACTTCATCTTTTCAACTTTCCAAAGGACATTGCAAGCAGATGTCAGTCTATGCCATTCTCACTGAAGATACGAATGCTTCTCTCCCCAGGGCAAAGATACTTTTATTCTCCCTTCCTAAAGGAAATGCTATGTATTGATCAATGTTGATGAAACCATACACAGTAGACCTGTGGTGGTACTAAAAGGAGACTAATCTGAGTGAATTCTTGATTTCTTGCCCTTGTTAGTCCACAGCACAAACCTTCTGTTTTTCTCTTGTCTCCCCAGCAGCTCTTCTTCTCCCCCTGTTACAATTCTGAAGGAGGCACTTGATGCAATTTTTCAGCTCTTTTAATCTAATCTTTTGTTGTAGTCAATAAAGTTCCTCCTGGTCTTTTTTTTGTGCTTCCAGTTGGTCCAATTCCTCATTCTCAGTCTCACATGACTGACTGACGAGATAGAGTGGCAAAACATCTTGACTGCTCTGAAACAGACTATTGGAAACCTGCAGAAACATTATCTGCTAAATGCTTCTCCATGCTCTGTTTCATGTCTTTCATCGGGAAGCTTTGTTCCAAAACGTCTTCCAAATTATCTTTTTTTCTATCTTATTTTTGGATTTTTTTATCAGTTTCATTCTGATTTGGCTACATTCAAGAGGTACAGTTATATCTAAAATATACAGATATTCTAGAAGCTTCATTCAACACTTTGTCATTCCTAAGAGAGTCAGAAGTATTCTGCTTAGGAATTGGGTGATGTGGGAAACTTTTTTTTTTTTTTTCCCCCCTTGTGTTTACACCTGCTTCAGATATCAATAATTTCGTCTCCAAGTCTTAGGCTTTATCTTGCTTTCAGCTTGTCCGAATTGCGGACCATCACCATTATCTTTTTTTTCCCCCCACATTTCTGATCATATCTGCCTCTAAGCTTTTGTGATATAAATTCTTCTGTTAATTCCCCTGATCTCTTCTTCCATCTGCCTGTTTGATGGCCTCCTATCCAACTCTCTCTCTCCTTAAGCCCTCTTTTTTTACATCATGTTATATGTTACCTAGCCTTAGTCTAGGTCAATATGCACAACTTTCCCTGTGATTTCAATGGTCTTGATCATTATCCTTCCTTTTTTATTTTGTTTTTCTAAGGCCTCCCACTGAAGTAAATGTACTTTCAGTTATTGACTTCAGCACAAAGGATATCAAGCTCCACATGCATCACTGCAGGACTGTTATATATGTGATACTGAAGTAGTTTGTGCTTTGCTTTGTAAATACTGCTGATCATGCAGACTACTTCTCTACTGAGCTTACTTACGGAAACAGTACCAGGAGGGTAGATCACCTGATGTCACTGAAAATTTATAAAATAATGAAAATTTATAACATAGAGCTTTTAAGTTAGTTTTTTTTTTTTTTTCCCACCATAAAGCATCAAAACACTCATGTTAGTGAGAGCTTGAATTTTATTTTATGAAAGAAATTTCAGTATGCCAGAAATGCAGGCTTTGGGGTTCAGATGTGATACACTAACTGTACCGTGCTGAAATGATTCTTCTGAAAGAACACCCTACCACTACAGATAGAAATGTGGAGGAGATCTGACCTGGGGAACATGTAAGACAAACTGATATTCCAGCTTATGAGTTTTCATTAGAGAGAAGATGGTGTTTTGCATGGAATGCCTGGAAACTGATAAGTGAGTTCTGTCTGTGAACCTGTATTTCTTTAATGGTGCTAATATTGCACAAAATCATGAAGGAAGTTGCATAGAAGTTCCTGTCTGAAGAGGAAATGTAAGTCACAATAGGAAAAAAAGACAGCCAAGAAGAAACATGTCAGTAGGAGATGGCATTAAGCTTACTGATGTATACTTCTCTCAGTAAGGAAAAAGCTACTTTTCCCTTCAAATCTTCTTGAAGGTGGAGGCCTAAATGAAAACATATATCAAGTAAAACATGGTACTTCTATTTAAGTGATAACAACTGTATTTAAACACTGTATTAAAATGCTTGAATCAGAAGATACTGCAGTGCCATGGTGTGACATGTCTCTGTTTCAGTAAAATAGATTGATCCTGGGTTTGTGCCTTAGATAATACATAGCATCTCTGCAGCTTGTTGCAGAATTCAACCCATGTGTACCTGAAAAGTTCTCTTTTCACAGCATATGGATGTATTACATGTAGTAGATCATGATGAAATACAGCTCTAACCGCAAACCCACAAGTATCTGTGGCTCAAGAGCATATCTCTTGACTGATGAGGGGAAAAGAAAATAAAGTATTAAAATATTTCTGTGCATGACAGAACCAGTCATTTATGTGGCAGATACCACATTATTTATGCGATGTATATTTTGATTGTCTGGTGGGGTTACCTGGGCAACTACTGGCTGCTCCATCATAATTCTCCATCAGGATAAAGCCACAAAGCAAGGAAAAGCCCAGACTTCATTTGAATAAAAGATAGAGAAAGGCATGTACTGTGAGCTGCATTCCATGACAGAGTTTTAATGTTGTGGAGAAATGCTTATTTAATCTGTTCGGTAATGTTGGTGAGCTTTCTAATGTCATTTAATATGACTTTATATTGTCAATTTATTTATCTGAATTCTCTTCATACACAATTACATATTTTCAGTTTGTTTGGTTAGAGAGGTGACACAACCACAGAGAGAATATGAATGACTGCAAGATGTACTGTGCACAGTAAATGATGATGTCAGATAGCCATTTTTAAAAAGATGATAAACAGGAAAACCTCTAAGCAAACTGGATTTTCTGTTTGAAATTCTGAGCTGATTCTACATGAAGCCACAGTATTGTATAGTAATTGTTTTCCTTTTCCTATATTTTCCTGTTTTAATTTTTTGGTAAATGATGAATCTAGTTACCAATTCCATATTTAATAATTTTCATAGAGATCAAAATCCCTTGAAATATGAGGCACTCCTTAGCATGTATTTTGTAATTAGCTGTAAAAATTTACATAATGAATTAAGTAGTTCATTTATGAATGTGATGTGTGTCTGTGCATATGAACCACAGACCCGTGCCCAGGGCCCGTGATAAATTCTCAGCTAATCAATTCCTATTCTGGAACCTTTGAGCTTTCCAGTTAGCTCTAGTCAATCATCTGTGTAAGTTTACCATGGTTAAGAGGTTTCTAAGTGAGACATGATAGTGTTTTTACACTTCTGCTGCATGTGCTGTCCATATTCACAACTACTGGGGCAAAGACGCAAAGAAAAAACAGGCCAAGCATGTCTTGTCAAAAATGTACTTCAGAATACCGGGACTATATTCATACCCCAGTATGGTATAATCTAAGGAGAGTAGTGTGGAGAGGTTTGGAACTGTTGCCCCCAAACCTCTGCATCAGAGTACATTTTAAAAAAAACTTTTATAGTATTAAGCAGCATTCACCACTCACAAGCCATAGCATGGCAATGGTTGCCTCACAGACAAATTAGAGCCATTACAGTTGTTTCCTACAACTGACAAGTGAGTGGAAAAAGCCTGTAGCATCTGAGGTGGCACGGTCCAAGGATGACACAATTGTTGACCAACTTATATTGACAACTTCTGCAAGTTGTACTGGGGTGGGAATAAAAGACACGAAGGGAAGAGTTTTCATTAGGAAATGATCATGGTAGTTTCCACTGACTAATGATATTACTCTGATCTTCCTTTAGAGCCAGTATTTGTTTACATCTTAGGAGCTTCTGAAGTGCTTGGTGATTTCTAGAAGGGGAAGTTAAAGAAGCCGTCCATTTGAAAATCCCAGCTGAACATGAAGTCACTATAGCCACAACTCCTGGTGTCCTGCAAGGGGTGATGTGCCCACTGGGGAGTCATCAGATAGCCACAAGTCTACTAGGTAGCAGAGTAGGACTAAAAGTAATGGGCAGAGGAGTGACAAGAGCCACAGTGAACTAATCTTGTAGTGGATTTGCTTCTCTGAGCATGGAGACAGCCTGAAACTGTGGCCATGCCATGCCATGCCATGCCCTGCCTAAACAGCACAACCAAGGCCTTATTGCTCTCGTTTAGAAGATGGGTGTTCTTCATTAAGGCATGTTTGCTCATCTTAATAAGCTGTGTGAATCTATTAAGTAGAGAGGCTTGACTTGAATTGATTTGCTTTGTTTAAACATGCTCTAGCTTTTGCTCATGTATATAGCTCATAAAAAAGAAACCTGTTTGAGTTTAGCCCAGTATCCCATGGTGATTACTTAGATGTGCTGTCATAGCCAAGAGCTCTGAGTCTAGGATTTTGTTGGCAGCAGTGCAGCTGCAGTAATTACAATGATATGGAAAACCGAACCACAATTTGAAAACCAAAAAGACTATTGCAACTCTTACAATTCAGAGATTGCTGAGTAATGTCCATTCAATATATATAGGTAAAATTCATGATGCTTTATTATTTTAAGTAGTTAATGTGGATCAAATCTATTTCAGAAGGCATTCCCTAGTTTAAGCATGCAGGTAGGAGGTTTATTTAGCTGTTTTGTTTAACCAACCACTTAAGAGTCAAGTGGAAGTTTTGGTGAAATTAATTTTGTCTGGTTAATACTTACAAAAGCCTTTTAAGATATTTATTGCCATATATTTGTTAGATTTTATTCATATGGGTTGAGGAATGACACATCCTTTTGTCTCATAAGCAACTTCTCTTGTGAAAAGTATTCCTACAACTTTTTGGACCTGTCAGCAGTACTTTTTTCTTGATCAGAGCCTACAAAGACAAATTTGTGGCTTAGATTTTCAATAGTTCCTGCCAGCGTGAGACACTGAATCCCCCTGAATGCCATGTGCCATGAATTCTGATCCTTCACAGCAACTCAAGCTGTCACACATAATAATAATGAAGAGCAATGTGAATTTGGCATGCACAACTGTGGCCTTGATTCAATCAGTGGCGATAAGAAGCAGTTTTTGACCTGACTTTGGCTGGAACACACAGTGTTGTATTCAGCACCTTCTCTGAGGTTGAATTCAGATTTCTTAGTTTGGGTTTCTTTCAATGGTGTATTGGTTTGCATGGCCAGTTTTTGGTAGTGGGTGAGCTACAGGGGTGGCTTCTTTAAGAAGCTGCTAGAAGCTTCCTCCATGTCCAACAGAGCCAATGCCAGCCGGGGCCAAGACAGACCTGCTGCTGGCCAAGACTGAGCCCATCAGTGATGGCAGTAGCAGGTCTGTGATAACATATTTAACAAGGGGGAAAAACCCGAGTGCGTAATTGCAGCCAGAGAAGGGAGTGAGACTATGTGAGAGAAACAACTCTGAAAACACCAAGGTCAGTGAGGAAGGAGAGGGAGGACGCTCTCCAGGTGCCAGAGCAGATTCCCCTGCAGCCCGTGGTGCAGCCCATGGTGAGGCAGCTGTGCCCCTGCACCCATGGAGGTCCATGGTGGAGCAGATCTCCACCTGCAGCCTGTAGAGAACCCTGTGACAGAGCAGATGGATACCTGAAAGAGGCTGTGATGCTGTGGGAAGCCCACACTGGAGCAGGCTCCTGGCAGGACCTGTGGACCCATGGAGAGAGGAACCCACGCTGGAGCAGGTTTGGTGGCAGGACATGACCCCATGGGATACCCTATGCTGGAGCAGTCTGTTCCTGAAGAACTGCAGCCTGTGGAAAGGACTCACACTGGAGCAGCTAATGAGGAACTGCAGCCCATGGGAAGTACCCATGTGGGAGAAGTTTGTGGAGGACTGTCTCCCATGGGAGGGACCCCACACTGGAGCAGGGGAAGAGTGTGAGGAGTCCTATCCCTGAGGACGAAGGAGTGGCAGAGATGTGTGATGAACTGACTGCAACCCCCATTCCCCATTTCTCTGTGCTGCTTAGAGGGAAAGAGGTAGAGAAATTTGGGAGTAAAGTTAAACCCAGAAAGAAGGGAGTGGTGGGGGGATGGCATTTTAAGATTTGGTTTTATTTTCTCATTACCCTTCTCTGATTTGACTGGTAATAAGTTAAACTAATTTCCCCAAGTTGAGTCTGTTTTGCCCATGATGGTAAATGATGAGTGATCTCTCCCTGTCCTTATCTGGTTATATTTTCTCTCCCCTGTCCAGCTGAGGAGGGGAATGATAGAGAGGCTTTGGTGGGCACCTGGTATTCAGCCAGGATCAACCCACCACAGTAGAATAGCAGTTAATTTGCTTAATTCAGATATTTTTATTTGTAAGTTATATTTCCCCACTTTTTAAATAGTTCTTCCTATTCCTCCGGTGACAACTAGAGATTGAAAATACCAGCCTTTCACTGGGAAGTCTGCCTGTGAGTTTACTGAACTCGGTTCCATTTCTGCAATTTATACTCTGCTGTTACTATAAATAGTTGTTTTATACTTGGTTTGGGCAATGTTGACTTTGAGAAATTGATGGCAGTGCAGGAGAAATGGATGTAATTTGAAAGCTGGATCCTTTTGTGGTTGATTATAATGTATGAACAAAAGAAAATTGATGTGCTACGATGAAGCGATCTGTAATCTTATGAAAGAAGCAGTTGAAAAGCAAAACGAAGTCTGAGAATGCATTTTTTTCTGAAAAAAACGTGGTTTATATGACTGGTATGTTTTTCATCAACACAACTATATATCTGATGTAATTGAAGAATCAAGAAAAATTACATTGATGAATAATTTCTGGTAATTAGCTTAAACAGGGACAGATTTATGGAGGTGCATGCTATTTTGAGCAACCAGTAATTGTATTAGCTACACCTTACAGACGAACTTTGTCTTCAGTTTAACAGCAGGTTCTCCATCCTGTCTAACCAGGTTGTGTGGTAACCTTGAAGAGATTATTTTCTGCTTTTGAGAGAATGTATGAAAGCTGTGGATATGATTTTTATGTATTTGGGCAATCAATCAATTTTATTGCTTGGCTGCCTTCCCAGCTCCTGGTTGCTTTTACTACTTAATTTTGCATTGAACAAGCAAATAAATGTTCTAATCGGATATAAAGAGAACTGTTTTGATTGTCATGTTTTGAATTCTTAACAACAGCTTAAAGTATTACAGCTATATTGTATCAGCATATTGTTGCAAGTCTTGTGAATTAATTTCAGCAATGAGTATAAGGAAAATGCCACTAAAACCCTGCAGTACAGCTCTGACATATTTTTATAGCTATTTCCTTGTAGTTTTCATCTAATGAGGATTCATTTTTCTAGAAAATGAGTTTCTCACTGTGTTTCATAACAGCACAGTATTTCTGAAAAGTGTTGGTTTGAATTGTGCTACAGCCTCTGTTGGTCTTCCACAATTTGGATGTCTTAAGGGCAAAGGAGGCTGTGGACGTGTTTGATACCTGCTGACACAAGAAGCAAAGGGTTCTTTGCAGCAGAAGTGGGGTGCTTGGCCCACGTTGCACCTGGTGAACTGGCGGGCAGTGTGGGGTGCAGCTGCTCAGGGCAGCGCAGCAGGCACATGTGCCCAAGTGGGTGGAGGGCATCTACAGTACGGGTGCAGAAACCACCACAGGAAGAAAACATCCAACAAATAGTATCTGTAACCTCGCTAGACCAGGTGTGGAAGGAGGTATCATCCAGGCACTCCAAACTGAAATTTGCTGCAGCTCTCTGAGACCTCCCCACAGCAGCTAATGCTGGTTTGTTTGCTGCTGGAATCCCGGTCACCTCCTCTGGTTTTCAGTTGCTTCATATCTTCTTCATGCTTGATCCCATGCCAAGGTCCATTACTTGTCAAAGCTCAATAAAAATCTGGTCAGCTGCTTCTGAGCTGCATGAATGGTGTTGATGCAAAGTGCTGGCTAGAAAATGGTCTCTCCTGATGTTGGAAGTGGTTGACTTCTGGGGGGAGAGGGAGGTGGCTCCACTTGGCAGGGTTACAGTTTGGCCTGGAAAAGAAAGAAAAAAAATCTCCCCCCCCCCAAATTACATACCCGTTAAATTGCTTGCTTTACATTATAATAATTTCACTGTTAACCTTAATAAATTCGGATAGCCCATAGGCTGCACAAAAGTAAGGCAAGTCAAGGACTTGCCTTAACACTTTTTCTACGTACTCCTGCTAATTGTATGCATCAATCCCCTTTTTCCAAAAAAAAAAAAACCCAAAAAAAACCCCAACCAACCCAACCATAAAAGAAGATTGGATCAAAAAACCAAATGACCTTAAGTTTAAGGAAACTGAGAATGCATACTTTGTGTAGTGCTGTGCAAAATCGAAAGAATGAGCAGCACATTAAAACCCTTAACTGTGAATATACATACCTCTTTAATGACACTCTGAAAATCAGACTCAATGCAACAAAATATCTATGTGTGTACATACATATATGTATACACACACATAAAGTATTGGTAAAACTGGGGAAAATGTAAGGGTGGATCAAGGAAATGACTGAACAACTGGAGAAAGTGCCTTAGAGGGAAACTTAGGTGTTACCCAAGTATTTGCCAAGTGTATTTGCTTATGCACAGCTCTACATCAAATTCCAGACCAGAGTCAGCTTGCATCCTGCCAGTTTACACCCCAGGCAAAAAATCTGTGCTCAGTTTCTGTCTGACCCTGTAGATTTTTCCTGGAATAGCACAGTCCTTTGTCATAAATTTTAAGAGAAGAAATGCAAAAGGTACTAAAACTAAAGGGCTGTTAGCACAGTGGGGGAAAAAAAGGCATAACAAAAGCAATTAAGAGCATGTTAGGGAGAGCTGAAAACTAACTAGTTGTAATACAACATTTCTAATGGTTATAAAGGTGATTGTATGATGTGTGGTCTCCTGTGAAGACTGGAACTGGATTTGAAAACTCAGAGCAGGGAGGGTATTATCTGACCTATGTCCCTCCATTGAAGGCAGACAAGGTCAAATGAGAAATCAGCTTTAGTAACAAGGGTAATAAAACATGAAATAAACCAAATAGAGTAAAAATTTCTGGAAAAGATGGATTTTTCATCTTGTCTAGACTTAGATTAAAATAGCCTGCCTTTCTGAAAGGGTTTCTAGTTCTGAAATAGAAATTAATAAGCTCACTGGGTCTCCAAGAAAACTCTTGTGATGTGAATAAGAAAAGATACAGACCAAGATAATTAGGTGGGTCAGTGGGTTCTTAGGAAAAGAATAAAAGCTGGGATAAATGAGCAGGTTAAATAAGTTTCATTTTTCAGAATCATAGTAGAAGTAGAATGACAGGTGCAAAGAATGCAGTCTCTCATGGATAATTTTAATTGTATCTGGACCCATTTTTACAGAAAGCAGTAACATCACTAGCTATTACTTTTCAAGATACTTCTGAGAAGTGTAAAACTGCATAACTCATTTACTTTCTTAGTACTCATAAATTCCACATAACTGCTAGAAATTATGATCAATAGAAGTGGGAATAGAAATGTTTTTATTTTCTTGTCATACTTGTTTATTCTAATCATCTAAGCAAATATTCAGATTCCTGTACTTCTGATACAGTCAGTGAAGGAAGGTCACCTTCCAGAGCTTCCTTTGACAGAGCCCACTGTCATTTCTGACTACCAGGAAACCGAAGTGCCTCTCCAAAGTGGTGAGGTTGGATTGTGTAGGGTTTGTGCTATGCATTTGTCTTTAGGGAACAAACTGGGGTTTTTTTTCAGATTTCCTTATTTTTTTCTTATCCTGTCCATATATAAGGTAAGATATCTGTTCATTTCAGTAGGAACAGAGATACACTAACACTGTGTGTGTTGGGAAAGTGCTCCAAATGAACTAAAGGGGGAGATAAAAAGAATACTCAAATGCTAATACTCCACCTACTTTCTACCTACTAATAAGCCAATGATTTTCTCCTTTTATACAGCTGTAAGAAGGACCAAAACCACTTTTTTTTTGTTTTTTTCATTAAACTTCTGATGATAAACATGTTAAGTACTATGTTCAGACCATTGCATACAAGACATGCAGTTAATGTATAATTAGCCCTAATTTTCAAGCAACTTCTGCTTGTTTCCTTTATGCATTTCATTAAAATCCTTTTCAACATAGCAGAATTTCATTAAGGGAAAAATAGAAAACAAAAACCACACACAGCCTACTTGCTGTTCATCTATTTAAACATGCCCTGCATTTTCAAATCCATAAGCATTATGCCAGATTAAGAACATGTTCATGAGTGACAGCACTGATGTCTAACGAATTCCATTAAGACATCAGGATTTGACTCATGAACTTTGAGTGGGGAGGGTCAGAGCAAGCTTGTCTATCCAGACCAGAAGTCACAGGTCCAATGGGATGGAAATGACCTCTTTAATGTTCCATTGATGGCTGTGAGATCCCCCAGGTCTGACAGATCCTGGAGAAGGAAAGTATAGCAAGACATATGTTTAAATAATAGGACAGAGATTGAGGCCACAAGATGGTCATCTGACTCCACAGGTAACCAGAGGAAGCAGGACACAATCTAGCAAGTGGTTAGTGCAGATGTAGCCATCAGTCATGGGCAGATTACACACTGTGGGTAAAGTCAAGCAAGCTTGCACAGAGGACCAGTGCAGGAACTATCAGAACATTGGAAAAAAATTTTGCTTTCAGTGGTAGGTGCAAAAATGAAGGAATAAGCAGAGAAGCTTTGAATTGCCAATTCACTCTCCCATTGTAACTGAGAGGGTGGTAGAAGAGGATGTGATAGGAGACTAGAAAAAAATCACAAATCAAAAGAGATACAGTAGATCAATGGAAATTTTCATAGGATATACACATTGGTAGGACGATGTATGGTAATGACAAAGGGAGTACAAAAAAATGTAGAAATATAATATAGTCTTGTTTTAGCATGGTTTATCAAACAAGAAGGCATGGATAATATCAAACATTAAAGAAGTTTGCATTCAGGAAAGTAAAGTTTATTCTTATGGCTACGTAGTTCCATGACTGGAATTTGCTGCCAGGAACTTGCCCAGACCAGAGTGCTGGTTGTGTCTGGGATGGTGCATCTGGAGCACTTTGATTCCTCTGATTAGAATGCACGTCAGAAATAGAGGTGCAGCCCTCTGAGAGCTAGGTGCTGTTTACATGTTATAGCATGACTAAACTTGAAAGAAGTTTTAAAATCATTTATTGCCATTAAAAAAAGAAAAAAAAAAAAAACCACCAAACCCAACCCAACAAACAAATGCAAAGAACGAAACCTATTTCACACAGATCCAGACCAAAAAAACCTACCCCAAACCCTAAACCTCTTTGTGTTCATCTGTTCTCATAGTTCCTTGTGGCCACTGAAGCATTTCTGAGATAAAGTTGTTGAAAACTTTCCTGCCTAATTTAATTTCATACAACTAATTCAAGTCCAATTATTTGTTGCTGTTGTATTCTTCACATGACTATAGCTTGCCACATATTTATTTTTCATTCTCAACATGTTTTATCTGTTTTTTTCCCATTTTTTGAGATCAGCAACCTTTAACCTCAAAATACTGCCCTTTATTCTGCCCTCCCGTTGTGCTTCCTATATTGCCCTAAAGATCTAGCAAAGAAGAAGAAGGAGTAGTACGTTAAAAAGTCATTGTGATATTTGGTGATGACTTTTTCTATATGCCCTGTATGGAGGACAAAGAGCATTATTTAAATGTGAACTTTTCCAAGCCTGTCATAGTTGATTTTTCCCTGAACTGGGATGATGAGACTTAAAAGAATTTTAATGGCAGATTTTCCAGCATGGCTTAGTTGAAAGTCTTGATATTAAATTTTAATCATCTCAAATGAAGCCCTGTGTGGTGCAATGAAATTCAGCAGAAGTAACTGTGCTAATAAGCTGCAAACTTTTAATACTGAGATGCTTCTTGTCTGTCTGGTATCAAAAGGCTTCCTTGATCCATAACCTAAAATAAATAAAATTAGGAAAATGCTTTTCAGAATTTTTAGTCATTTATTATTGGATATGTTCACATGCCGGAGCCGAACATATCTTCTTGACAACCATTTTGTAGGATATAGCTGTTGCTTAAAGGGTAGACTTCAATTTCCAATGTTTTTCCTCTTAGCATCCATATTCTAGAAAACATGACTCTAAACTCTTCTGAAATTGATGGGTCTTCAATTGTGCACTTTTTTTTTTTTTTTTCTGCATCCTCTCTTTCAGCTTTCCTGAAGTCAAATGCTGTTCAGAAAAATGTTTTCAGCTATAAACTCAAAGCTCATCTGTTAGAAATAACTGAGGAAAATGACGACATCAGTGGATTCAGTGTTATGAGGATGACTAAAGGTGACAAAGATAAACCAGTGCTGTAGTGGTTGAGGCTTTCATATGTCTGTGAAAAAGATAAATGATCCTAAAATGTATTTGGTGCTGTATACCCAAAAGAAATTAGGAAATACCAGTACCAACTTATGTTGGATTCTATCTAAAATACAGAGTAGTGTCCTGCTCTGTGTGTAAAGAAAGGTGAATTCAAGCTAAAATAGAGAAAGGCTTTCTGAGTTAAACAGAGAGTTTGCTTTAACAAAAAAAGGCTACATGAACTTGGCTGGTTTTGTCCAAAAAGAATTGAATGTGAGACAGGATATATTTGCTGCCCATGGATATGTCAATGGGGCAAATAATAAAGCTAGTACAAATATATTTAAAGTAAAAGATAATTTCTAAAAACAATGAGGTATAAACTAGCCATGAATAGGTTTAAACTAGAAGTTAGAAAACGTTTCCCACCAACTGCAGAAGTGAGATTATGAATCAGTCTTCCCATAGGAAAAAAAACCTATTTCCAAAACAGAAACCAGTAAATTTATGAAGGGATGTGGTAATGTACCCATGATTTGTGATGATCTGCTCACTCCTAACTTTAACAACAGATAGGTTGCTTGTATGTATCCCTTAACAGTAACATAAAATTAAGTCTTCTAGATCTTTTGCTTTCTCTTCCACAAACCCAGACTAAATCTTAAGGATTAGATAACATTTTTATTGTTTATTATTGCAGTATTTTCTATAGCTCAACCAAGATTGGGGCTCCCTTATGTAAATCTAAAGTGATTAAAGAACTTGCAATAAATTGTTTACCGCTAATTAAAGTAAGTCAACCATTAAATTAAGTTAGAAAATTGCCATTGTATTTTCACTCTTAAGAGTTCTTAATAATTATCTGTCACAGATCAATTTTTGCATTTCAATAGAGAAAGAATTAATTACAAATGTATATAACTATTTTTCTGTATTCTACCCTTCTTGATGAACTCTGGCAATTTTGCTTACAAAGCTGTTTGAAGCCCTGGGTTCAAGCAGCTCTCAACACTCAAATATTGCTGAATACTTTCCCCAGTTAATGTTCCATTTTAATGAATTGAGGCCAGACACTGCTGGAATAAATGTGGTAAGTGGGGAGGAAATAGGTCGGATGTTACAGAGGTGTCTTTTGCAGGGTCTGATGATTTTTAAATGCTTTTTCAAATTCATAATGGTTTTTCCCACTGCATTCTTTTCAAGTAGATTGGGTAATGTAATATGAACTCTGAATTAGAAATTTTTCAGTTCCATGTTTTGTGGTGAATCTGTTAGCATTACCATTTTTTATCGTCACGGGCCAAGTGTTCGTAACCGTTGGGCCATCCCTGTATGCCCGCAGCAGGGCATAAGCAATCCAGAAGTTTTCTGGAATGCACTGATGATAACTTCCTTCTCCAAGAGATAGAGGAGCCGATGAGGAAAGGTGCTATACTGGACCTTGTTCTCACCGGCAGGGAGGGGCTGGCGGGAATGTGAAGCTCAAGGGAAACCTTGTCTGCAGTTACTGTGAAATGGTGAAGTTCAAGACCCTTGGGGCATCGAGAGAAGGGAGCGCAGAAAGCTTATTACCCTGGATTCCAGGAGAGCAGACTTTAGCCTCTTCAGGGATCTGCTTGGTAGAGTAGCATGGGAGGTAAAGCCCTGGAGGGAAGAGGGGACCAAAAAAGCTGGTTACTATTCAAATATCACCTCTTTCAAGCTCAGGAATGATGCATCCTGACAAAGAGGAAGTCAGGTAAGAATGCAAGAAGGCCTGCATGGATGAACAAAATGCTCCTTGACAAATTTGAAAAAGAAAGCCTACAGAGGATGGAAGCAAGGACAGGTAGCCTGGGAGGAAGACAGAGATACTGTCTGAGCCAACAGGGATCAGGTTCGAAAGGCCAAAGCCCTGATGGAATTAAATCTGGCCAGGAACTAGAAAAGCTTTATAGGTGCATCAGTGATAAAAAGAAGACTAGGAAAAATGTTAGCCCTCTCCAAAAGGAAATGGGAGACCTGGTTACCCAGGATATGGAGAAGGCTGAGGTACTCAATGACATTTTTGCTTCTGTTTTCTCTGGCAAGTGCTTCAGCCACACTGCCCAATATGCAGAAGACAAAGGCAGGGACTGGGAGAATGAATAACCACCCACTGTAGGAGAAGATCAAGTCTGAGACACCTAAAGAACCTGATGGTGTACAAGTCCATGGGACTTGATGAGATACATCCATGGGTCCTGAGGGAACTGGTGGATGAAGGGGCTAAGCCACTATTCATCCTATTTGAGAAGTCATGGTAGTCTGGTGAAGTTCCCACTGACTGGAAAAGAGGAAAAATAACCCACCCCCATTTTTAAAAAAAGAAAAAAAGAGGACTGAGAGAACTATAGGCCAGTCAGTCTCACCTCTGTGCCCAGCAAGATCATGGAGCAGATCCTCCTGGAAACTATGCTAGGGCACATAGAAAATAAGGAGGTGATTGGTGACATCCAACATGGCTTCGCTAAGGGCAAATTGTGCCTGATGGATTTGGTGGCTTCTATGATGGAGTTACAGTGCTGATGGATAAAAGAAGAGCAACTGACATCATCTACATGGATATCTGGACTTGTGCAAAGCATTTGACACTGTCCCCCATAACATCCTTGTCCCTAAATTGGAGACAAGTGGATTTGATGGATGGACCACTTGGTAGATAAGGAATTCACTGGATGGCTGTACTCAAAGCCATTGTCAACATCCCAATGTCCAAGTGGGGAGCAGTGACAAGTGGTGCTCCTCAGGGGTTGGTATTGGAACCAACATCTTTGTTGGTGACATGGATAATGGGATTGAGTGCACCCTCAGCAAGTTTATCGATGACACCAAGCTGTGTGGTGTGGTTGACATGTTGGAGGGAAGGGATGTGCCATCCAGAGGGACCTGTACAGGCTTGAGAGGTGGACCCATGCAAACGTCATGAAGTTCAACAAGGCCACGTGCAAGGTCCTGCACGTGGGTTGAAGCAATCCCAAGCACACATACAGGCTGGCTGATGAGTGGATTGAGAGCAGCCCTGTGGAGAAGGACTTGGAGGTGTTGGTTGACAAGAAACTTAACATGACCCAGCAATATGTGCTTGCAGCCCAGAAAATCAACTGTATTCTGGGCTCCATCAAATGAATTGTGACCAGCAGTTGAGGGAGGTGATTCTCCCCATCTGCTCTGCTCTGGTGAGACCCCACCTGAAGTACTGTGTTCTGCTCTGGGGCCCCCAACATAAGAAGGACTTGGACCTGTTGGAGTGGGTCCAGAGGAGGCCACAAAGATGATCAGGGGTCTGGACCATCTTTCCTGTGAGGACAGGCTGTGAGAGTTGTGGTTGTTCAGTCTGGAGAAGGTTCCATGGAGACATTATAGTAGCTTTCCAGTATCTGAAGGAGGCCTACAGGAAAGGTGGTATGGAACTCTTTATCAGGGAGTGCAGTGATAGGGGTAGCAGGTTGAAACTGAAAGAAGGTAGATTCAGATTAGATATTAGGAAGAAATTTTTTACTGTGAGGGTGGTGAGACACTGGCACAGGTTGCCCAGAGCAGCTGTGGCTGCCCCCTCCCTGGCAGTGTTCCAGGCCAGGTTGGACGGGGCTTTGAGCAACCTGGTCTAGTGGAAGGTGTCCCTGCTCATGGCAGGGTCGTTGGAACTAGGTGATCTTTAAGATTCCTTCCAAGCCACACGATTCTACGATTCTTGATTGTATGTGCCTATTTTGATGTTCTCGCACATGATAGATCATCCTTGTGCTTCAAAGGGATCCCACTAAACTGTAAGCGCAGTAAGGGCATATGGGAATATTCCTATTTTTAGTAAAAAAATCACACCTTTTTCTATGGCTCTTCTAATCTTGTGATGTTTGAAATATATAAGCCACGTTGCATGATAATTTTTCCTGACTCAACTGCATACTTAGGTCAGGGTTTTTCATTAGTGACTTTTCTAGAACTCTGTCATAAGGCTCTGTGGTCTGTTTTTCTTTCTGGGTGTTTGAAAGGAGGAAGATCTATTCAAAACATGAAAGGAATATGTTTTGGTTATTTGAACAATATTAGAACTTTTCCTGCTGTTTCTAGAAGTTGAGTGATGTTGAAAGTACATTCCAAAAAGCTTTTTCTTATTGAATTGTATCCTAAGGAAATTAAGTTGGAATATCTGTGTATGATCCAGTGTACTTTTAAGATTCCACTAAACCAGGCATGGTGTTTGACCTGAATTTGGTTTTGAAGCTGCATTGGTACAACTTTATATTAAGCCATTGCAATTTCATTCCAAATTAAAGTTTTCTTCTTCCATCTTGCTTGTGCTTTTGCAGAGCCTTTAGCTTTCAAGTTTTTTTACCTAAGGTGCATTACAGAAATAATAACACTATCTTTTTTTCTTTTTTGATTTACAAAGAATATCTCTAAACATTCTTAGATTCCAAGGCTGACTGATATTAATAGGTGGCTTTATCAGAAGCTGACCACAGTATAACAGTAGGAGTATTCATATAACCTCTGAGAGAGCATGGATACGTTCTTTAAATTGTATAAGTACCAACTGTAAGTTTCTCTCTTGTGTCAATCATCAGTTTTGTCACTTTTCTACTAATAACTTGGTCTTATTTCCCCTCTTGTAATTAAACCAAAATCTTACAGTTTAAAGTGACAGATCAGATGTTTCTGCCAGGAATTAAGGCACAACACACATTCTTCTTGAGATGTGTATTTCCAGCCACAGGAAGGATTGCTCCCACTGTTTTGTATCAGATGAATCATCTTCCCTCTCCTTTCATTGGAAAGCTCCAGAAGACAGAGTTCAGTTGGTAGGAGGGATGTGTAATTTATGCCCTCCATTACCATAAGCAAAACCAGATTTTAAAGAGGGGCTGAATACAAGAATGCAACTGCAGTAGAGAGAAATAGAGAAGTGACACAGAGGAGGAAAAATGTTGCCCTGGATTTCTGCTTCAGGCTAAGCTGTCCTACCAGGTATTACACAAAAAGCACCATGATCCTACTCCCAGGAAAAAAAGGAGCAGTATAAACTGGTCCTTCCTAAGTGTAGATTCACTTCAGCTGTAAAGCGTAGATCAGGAAACCAAGGGCAAAGAGGAATAAAAAAACTGCTCTCATTATAAGCAAATAAACCCTGTCAATCTAGAGGAGCATGGAAGGATGTCCTGCTCCAAGCATGGAGTACAAATGTCTTTTACTCAACTTCATGGGTGAAACATAACCTGTAACTTTTGAAATGTCATCAGCAGTCACTCACATACCTTGATTGCACACTCTTTGCTTTTTAACAGTTGCTCTTCACTCCAAATGAGGTAAAAAGATTATTGGCTGGATATTGTAGCCATGGTTGTCTGTGATAAATAGGTATCAGCATTGGTAATTAAAACAAAAAAAATCATTTTATGAAAATCTTTGCTGATGTACTAGTTGCCAACACAGTTTTTCTTAGAGAGTTTTGAAAACAGTCCTACATTAAAGTAGTATAAAATCATAGCTGTGAGTCACAGAATATGCAGAGACAATGTAACTTCTGCTTAAAAAAATATATCTTAAAAGAGCAGTGATCAAAACCAGATTGATTAGAGCCAAAGAATGTAGTAATTTGGAACAATGTAAGTCAAGCATATTAAAGGGTTTGTTTTCTGTTAAAAATTTAAATCTCCTAAAAAGCATTGCCAAGCTGTAACAAGTCCTTTATTCCACAAAAACTAAATGATGTGGAAAGTGAATATTGCCCCCCCCCCCCCCCCCCCCCCCCCCAGCAAAATTACATTCCAGGTTGCCCAAATATCTTAAATTGTTCTCTGTTCTCTGTCTTGGGCTTCCCTTTCTTCCTCATTGACCTAGCTGAGGCAACAGCAAAGAGAGAATGCACTTGTTTCCAAAAGAGGAACTGGAAATATCTGTGATCAATTTGTGTTTTTCTTCATGACTTTCAGAGCAGTTTAATAGAGAATGGGTGTGAGACTGAAGTCTTTCTGCTTCACCTCATTCCCTTTGGGAAGGTAGTTTTAAAACAGAAATGAAAGCTGAATGCTGTTGGAAGTCATCCATGCAGAATGTTTGGATGTATTACAGATAGCTGTGCCTATAAAAAAGGAGCAAATTACCACTTTCTTACTGTGAAGTCCAGAAAATGTGAAAATATGTTATTAGACAGATACTGAACCATATGGGTAGAGACATATGAAATTCTGTCTCAATAATATCAGGTGGATAAACTTGCAGTTTACAAATCTAAATATTTGTCTAAGAAGACATAGAAGGAACAAAGAAATTCTCCAGTGGTGTTATGAACAGCTCTCCACCCCCTTGGTTATCACTCAAGATAACAACCGTTGTCGTCCTTTCTCATCAGAGGACAAGAAGATGCAAACATGGCCACACAGGTTTTCCACCTCTCAAGACAACTAGCCCTGTTGTAGCATACTTGTGTCTTGCTAGCTCCCCTCAGCTAGTAGCTCATCAAGAAATTGTAGGTTTGACTCAGGAATGACTAACAGTAGGGTCAGGCCCTGTGTCACACAGGAGGTCAGAAAGATGGACTATGCTGGTGCTGATCTGTGCAACACTCAGTGTGGGGCAAGGCTTCCTCTTCTTGCCAGGAGCCCTATGCTATAAATGTGGGCATACTTCAATGATTCCCATGTTTTCCTTCTACCTCATTGTCTATAGCCTGTGTGCTTTTAGAGCTTTTTAGAGAGATTTCTGGTAAATTTCTGCCTAAAATGTAATCATACCTCTTTAATGCGGGTCAAGACTTATATTGTTTCCAGGGTCTCTGGAGAGGGGATGATGTCTCCTAGCTCTCACCTGCAGCAGCGCCTTTGTGCCACTGCACTGTGTGCCTGCAGCCTGCAGAGAACTGCTGCCAGCAGATGGGAACGGGATGTATCTCTCAGGAAAGATGAAGTTGATGGTTTGCTGTAAGCACAAACTTCTTGAAAGATTTCTTTTGGAGAGCATGAAGATTGGAAGGAGAGGATAAGGGAAGATGAGGGAAGTGAAGTGAGAGTGTATGAAGGATGACTGAATGGGGAGTAGATCCCCATTGGTGATTTTGGAGGCTGAGCAGAGGAAAATACTTAGTTTTTTGCATTAATTAAAGAGAGCTGTTGGGACAAGGAACATGCAGAAGTTTAGTACAGGGTGGAGGGGTCCCTTGGGAGAGTACCCTCACATGTCTGAGAGGCTCATATTTGGATTCAGAGGGTATATCTAATCCAAACATCATCTGTATATTAAAGCTGTTTTGGAGCCCAAGTGACATCTGGACATTTGTCTCTTTGCATCCACTAGCTACCACCACTGTTACAGTACAGATGGCGGTATGTCTGCCTTGGGGTATAACTTATAATAGGGAGTGAAGGTCTGCAGTCAGCAGAAATTGAATTATCAACAGCTAAGGGTCTGAAAAAGTGGAAAAATTAGAGATGCATCACAGAACATTGATGGCTGCCATCCAAGTAGTCTGAAAGAACCAAACAACAAAGCAGTCAAGCTGCTAACCCAAATATATAATTTACCCTTAAATTAATGCTCTACCTGCCCATTAAAACTGTGTTGTTCAGACCTTTATACACAGCTAACCAAATTTACTTTGGCCCCAAAACCAGTAGTTGAGAGCTGTGTTACTTCTGTGAAGTAACCAGAGGAAGCACAAGGTCCCTGTGCTGGCGTGGGACACCAGGGCTGGGTGCTTGCTCCAAGTCTCACTGCAGCCCTGCTCCCCACTACCACCCAGGATGAGATGACATATTTTCCCAGGCAGGCACTGGCTGATCTGCACTGTCCTTTCCTGGATGAGGGAGGGGAGGTGAGAATGGGATCCACCACCTTACCCAGTGCTGGGGTGGGCTGTACAACGCACACCATGGTGCTGGAGGCTGGATTCAGCCCTCTAGAGGTTTGAGCAGAGCTGCCCTAAACATAGACTTAAGGAGGCACTATGGTGGGTGAGAATCTGCTAAAAACAGGCAGTGTGGTTTTTATATGTTGCGGCATGCTGCACCAAAATTTTGCATCACAGCCTTTTGATCTTTCTGCACTGCTAATCTGGGGCTCTGCAGCAATTCAAAAAGTAGTATTCAGATCCAGACCTGCTGTTAAAGGTAGTCTGCTAGAATAGCATGCTTGATTGCATAAAATTTATTAGTTGATTTCTTTCCAAATTTGTGGGGGATTATGTTTCCAAAAAATGCTAGTTTGTCATTAAGCAGAAATCAAAAACTGTCTTAAGTCCTCAGTTCCAGTATCCTGCCAGTTACAGTGCTTCACTCCCCTTCTTCATAGTGTCAGGATCACAGCTATCACCATCTTAAAAATAGTAATCTGTGGTGAGGAGAATTCCTAGCTTCTTCATTAACCAAATGCTGATAATACATTGGAAAGTGTAGGAAAAATAATTTCATACCTTATTAATTCCCTGCAGAGGATGCAAAATTTAGAAGAGGTTTGTCTTTATGAGTTTATTTTTCTTAGGTTATAGAATAGGGAAAAAAATTCAGTTTACCTATATTTGAGTTATACTTGGGTATAAGCAGACTAACAAGAATCTATTTTCTCCCTCCCTCCTCTTAAAGACTTGTCCCTGAAGGATCAAGTGTACACCAAAGGGAAAAAACAGTGCTGTGACTATTGCCTCAAAAAAAGACAGACCCTTCTACCTATTGCTGGTTTTGTCCCTGCTAACTAGAGAGCAGAGGCACACAGCAATAGTTTCATACACTTGTTATGCATTTAACAATGCTATACATCTCTTTTCACCAATCCAGCAAGCTTGGCTGCTGTCACTGTGGTACAACTGACATGTTGCTCCATACCTTGCACCCCTTCTGCAGGTGAGAAATTCAGACCTGGAGAAGCATCTCACCAACACTTTTTTAGAATTAGTTTAGCTGATGAAAATATCCCCAGAAAGTCCAGAAATTGAATGGGAATGAAAAGACTTATCTGTACAAATAGTCCTTTCTGTAGAGATAGCATAAAGAACAGTGAAAAGACTGTCATGCCCAAGCTGGATTTTTGAACAGGAGGAAGACTTAAGTATCTATTTTTTATTCAGCTGGTACCTTCCCCAAGTTGTACCTTTAGAAAAATATTTTGTTTGGTTTTTCTTGAAGAAAGGAGGTTTATGCAGTTAAAAGTACCTGTTCTTTTTTTTTTTTTTCTAGTCCCCAAATAAGAGTATACCCTTTCCAGCCAGACGTGGCCTTCCCAGGGGTATTTTTTCTAATAAAAGGAAGAATTTTCACAAACCTTCTAGTGAAAATGCTTATCAGCATGAGTTGATACTGGACAATACACAGGATGCACATTCCTAACAGTAAGAATTACTTAGCTGTCCAAAAGTCAGTTTGCCTTCAAGAAGAACGAAAATACCAGATGAACTGAATACTGAGATGGAGGGGAAGAACCCTGTGGCTCCTTTGTCAGGGACTCTGGCTTACATTGCCTGAAATTCCAGGTCAGCATTAGCAGAAAACTTCTACAAAAGATAATTGCTTTAAAGCCCCCTCACTGAACAGAGACACTACATTAGAGTGATCGTGTTAAAAAGTTCTGGAGGACCAGCAAGGGAGGTAAGATGAGAACAGCAAAGTAACAAAACAGGAGTGGGGAGGGGGGAGAGATCTAAAGTTTCCTAAAGAATCCATCTCAAAGAAAAAAACCAAAACCTTTCTTATATGAATATATCCCTAAAAATAGTAAGAAATATCTATTTGTACAGAAGTAAAAAGAGAAGGGAGATGGAATCCAGTGTACAGGGCAGCCTGTGAAGCAGCAATCAAGAAACTCTGGTTCTATTCTTGGAATTTTATTCTTCTGCACTTCTTTTTCCCATCAGTTTGCTAGCTAGTAAGATCTCTGCAGCAGATTAGTAGCTGTGAGAACTGTGTGATTTATAGAGCAGCAGCAAAATTGCCATATCTCACCTGTGATGCATTACTATGCTGTCGTTATTTTAGAAATGATAATGTCTTGCAGTTTGCTTAAGCCCAGTCTCAGTTATGTGCATGTATGTACATACTAACACCAAACCCAGCCTCTACAATTATCTTTACCTTCTTTGACTCTCAGGATGTGTTCATCAATTAGAGTGCAATGATATCTCAATTTTTCTGTTGGGAAGTCACAGTTGTTTCAGAGGCATTCACAATACAAAAAAATTTAAACACTCCCTGGAAGAGTTCTTATCTTTTTCCAGCATGAATTTTCTTTGTGTTACCCAGCTATCTGTAAGCCTTTGGCAAGATCCTCCTGGAAGTTCTCAGTCCCCTTTTTTTTTTTCCCCGATTTTGAGTATGGTGAATAACACTGAGTCATCTGCACTCATGCCCAGTTTTCTGATTTTTCTCTCGTTCTCTGTTTGTTCATTATTCATTGAAACTGAATGCTGAGATTCAAATCACCTAATTTTTGAAGTTTATAATGCAGAGGTTTAAATCTGAGTCAGTGTCCCCAAGCTCCCTTTGCAGTCTGTGGAGAGGAATAAACAGTTGTAGGACATGATTCATCTCATCTTAAACTAGATTTGTGAAACAGGTCAGATGAATCATATCTTAGAAGCCCTCTACAGACCTAAGCTTGCTTAAGCATGAAAGAGAAACAGCCTAGTGTCAGATCTGGAGAAAAGGAAAAAGTAAGCCTATGCATCCTGATTCTTGGAGGAGTGGGAAAGGATGACGGCATTGCTACCCAAGGTTATTTATGTTCCCTTACCATAACCCAGATAACATCCCAGGTGTAGGTTGGTATGAGCCAGTAGAAGCAGTTGCACCAGCAGACATGTGTGGATGGAGCAGAGAGTGGACAGGATGTGAGAGGAGATACACTCTGCTGCATGGTCAGAAACCAGGTTAACTGTGGCTAACCTGGCCCTAAAGCTGCACCACTGGTGGAAGGGGCAGCCTTTGCCTCTCACGTCTCCTCCACCCCAGCTGCCTTCTCCTGCTGCCTCCCTTCCACCAGCTCTACTGCCTCTGCTGACACAGGGGTGACTCGCTGATCTATGTGAAGACCTTCTCAAAAAAAAACCCACGAGAAAAAGGAGGGAAAAAAAGGCAATTGAAGCTTGATCTGAGAGCTGTTTAAGCTTGACTCATGGGTGCTAGGACTGACACAGGGGAAAAAGCAGAAAACTTCTGGGGAAAAGGAAGGTAGTGTTTGCAGAAGTATGTGTTAGGGATAGTTCTCATGTCTAGAGCAAAAGATGATGTATTCTGGACAACTCAAAGTTATTCTTGCCTGGAGCTTGGAAATATTATTCCCTTCTTTTTTTTATTTCCTTTGACTCTGCAAAGGTTTTGTCCATGAACTAGTACAAAGCAGAGACACTATCAGCCTCTTTGTGTTACCTCAGAGGGCGTGGAGCAGAATATTTGCTGAGGTGTTTTCATGGTAATACCAAAGCTCATTACAAACATACTTCTTCACACTGGAGGTTTTTATTTTGGTGGTTTTGAAATGGTAAGCAGCTATACTCAGAAAATGTATGCTCTTTTCAGGAAATGTAGCCAATGGGAGAGTTATTTTGCCATCACATAATGATTCTCTGGTATTAAAGAATTGACTTGAATTGCAAGTTGATTTCATATATGAAATATCTAGATGGTGTACTGACAAACAGTCCTACTGGGAGGGATTTTTTTCAGATCTCCAAGCATATATTTGATATTGGCTTATGGAAAGAACCTCCTGCATGACAGACTAGGACATGCAGGTTGCATTCTGAGTTTTGACTGAAATCTTTGATACTTGCCATAAAATAGCACAGAAGGTCTTAATCTATTTTTAAAAATTAGTAACAGCACTTAAAATTTAAAAGACTAAACATTAAAAGCCAGTTAACACCTCTTGACAATTATATCCATGAGAAGATAGGAGAAGCCAGATCCACACCAACAATGACCAAGTGGCCCAGATTAGTTCTGGGACACTGTGGGAACTGGGGTATCATCAGTGCTGAGCTATTTCAGTCCAAAAGCAGGCTAATTGGATTTGGAGGTTCATTACTGTAGAAACTAAAACAGAAAGTCTGTTCTACAGATATTATGGCTCTAGGAGTGCCTGTAATTAAGTAGACCTGTTTTAGCAACCCCCTGACTTTCTGAACACCCTCTTCTTCACCGAAGTTTGTGTTGATTCTCTCTCCAAATTTAATGCATTGGGAATGTGAGGGCTTCTTTTTTTATTTTAGAAAGTGAAGAAAGTAGACTTTCACATTAAAGAATAAATAAATTAGGGAGGCTGAGGGAAGCAAGATTTAGGGGTGTGAAGATATGAGCAAGGTAGCTAATTTGAAACTAAATTGAATTTTGTAGGGTTTGGCTAGCTTGGAGAAAATATTTTGAATAAATAAATTATATTTGCTTGTGAACAGTAGGCTCTTATAGAAAAGAAATTCTGCAAGTCAAGAGAGGAACAGCTCAAGGAGAGTGCTGATGCATGTTTTAGTCAGGGTACATGTCTAATTAAACATTCTGAAGTAGAAGGCTGTCAGCAAAAGACTGCTGAGCCTTTCTTGTCCTCACTGGTACTCTTTCATGTGCATGTGGGTATCCTTGATCATCATGTTATACAAATGATTTGATATTTTAGCTTTTAAGCTACCTTAAGTAGCTTTAAGCTACTTAAGCAACCCAAGATGCATTAGGAATGTGGAAGACCAGAGCTGAGAAACCGAAAACAAGTGATAGCTCTATATATTCTGCAGAACTATACCAGTTTAAATCAGTTGAGCACTCTGCATCATTTCTAGGAAGACTCATGCTCCTAGCCTTCTCTGAAGTACATTTCAATTTTGTCACCTTGTAAAAGCCTTGCTGACTTTTATCTTCTTTAATAGCTTGACCCAGTATTACTTCCAAAAGTTTCATTCTCAATGGAAAGTGTCAATATGAGGATGCTGTAATGTGTGTGTCACATATTTGCCATGTATTTTGAGGTTTTAAATGAGATATAAGTCACAGTGTAGAACTAAGCTACTGTTAGGAGTAAATGTCACCAAGTAGAAAGAGAAACATATCTGCAATTCACAAAATACAGCAATGAAATTTAATATAAAAATCTGTTCTCCAGGCAGCAAGAGGAAAATATGTCTAAAAGTATATAGAATCATAGAATAGTTTGGGTAGGAAGGGACCTTTAAAGGTCATCTAGTCCAACCCCCCCTGCAATGAGGGTAATAACAGGAATGAGGGCATTCTAAACTATCTTCTCTTCTGTCCATAAATGATGAATCTTCAGATGCTCACTGTGAGCTCTTCTGTCCCCATGACGCAAAGGGAATTTACCTGGGCCTGTCCTTTTGTTTCTGGTCTCTGTGTAGGGAAGGAAACATACTTAGCTGTGAATGGAATGAAGGCTGCCTTTCTCAATCCTCAAAAAGAGATACGAGAAGCATTTCCACTACAACACCTTTTTTTTTTTTTTTTTTTTTTTTTTTTTCAGTTTAC
>NW_020799091.1:73095852-73218548 GCF_003259725.1 Athene cunicularia | reverse complement strand
AAAAAAAAAAAAAAAAAAAAAAAAAAAAAAAAAAAAAAAAAAAAAAGCGCCTCCCCAGTCAATAATCTGGAGGAAATTTTACCCTTAGGAAGCTGAGATAACCTTTCTCACCCTGAGAGCTGTCTGTGGATCCCACTGCTCTTGTCCTGCTGCCACCACCTCCTACGGTTACTCTTCTGACAAGTTGATGGCAGCTTATTTCTTTTCAAGCCCTGTGCCTGCTGAACAGAAAATGTCAAATATTATATACTGGAAAACCCAGAGCAGTCTGTAGGAATTGTGATAAAATGGTAGCATATTTAAATAACATCCTACCTGGTGGTGCAATTAGCAGTCATGCATGGTCATTTTTGTTGCTTTACATGGACTACTTCCTTTTTGTACTGCTGTTATGTCCCAGTGCTCTGACAACATGACCTGTGAAGCTGTTCAGGGGGCTGTCTTGTGATGAGCTGATAATTTTGGCAATAATGGGAGCTGCTGGTAGTGATGGAACTGAAACACTATTCTTATCCTGGAATTTTGCTCATCTTGATTAATCAGTACACAAGAGCTACTGGGGTGCTTGCTGAATTTAACAAGTTAAAGGATCACCGGACTATGCATACACTTCTCTTGTGGAAGTTGAAAGTATCTAAGCCAGACTGCTCAGTTTACAAGAGCAAATTTCTTTTCTGTTTTAATATTCCACCTCTCAGAAAGAAAGCATCTCTCAGAAAGCTGAGGACTTTTTTTCCCCCCATTTTTCTTAATACAACAGGTTAAAGCTATGTGGTTAAGAAATGGCACCATGAAATGCCTTTTTTTTTTTTTTTACAATAACTCTGTGAGCAGGCAATGTTCAAACCATCCAGAGGAAGAAAAAGAAAAGGGCATGAATTTCTAATATTTGCCTAGTGTGGATTTCTATTTATTGTGAACATTGATGCAGGGCTCTTTTTTCACTGAACAGGTTGGAAGATGACAGAGGCTGTTCAGAAAGGCTAACGTTAGGGACAGGAAGCTAATCTCAGACTGCCTTCAAAGTTAGTGGCACTAGAATGGATGACTCAGAGAAGGAGCAGCTGAATTTAGGTGTTCTTTCTTGCCTGCTGGAAGGCAGTAGACAAACTAGGCTAACTGAAGTTGTATCTTTTAATGACCATACCCAAACCGTATGTCTTTAAATATGCTCACTATTTTGATCCGTGGCACTGCACTCACACACTTTGCCAGATGAATGTGTTCCATCTGTCTTTTTCTACAATGGCATATCACAAGCATCAGCTTGAACAGTAAATCTGTGCTAGAGTTAACCATGGTTTATTATTTCTATTAATAGCCTACAAAAGATCAGTAATCTGAAAAAGTGCCACAAAATTATTCAGACTAATAAAGGACAGAAGATAAGACTGGGGGAACTTGTAAGATGCCCAACAGGCAACAGCCAACATTTTAGTGCACAGTCATGCTTAAAATAGCTTGAAGGATTAGGGGCCAAAATTCTGCAAATTGTCACTATAACCATAGCTGGAATTAAGGGGCAACCAGTGTGGTAGGTAGGACTGCACATACTAGGATTTTCTGTGCATTAATCAATTTAATATTTAATTCCTGTGAATCTTGGGTGCTAATGCAGAATGGGGGAGATTCCGGAGTGCTCATGTTGTAGAAGCCACAGAGGTCATCAGGTGCACAAGGGCAGGAGCACGTCATAAGTAAAATATGCTGTGCTTGCTGCATTTATGATGACTGTCTCTCATTGTGCTCAATATGCAATTGGCTGGTACAGACCTTATTTACCTGTAGGTTTTTGTTTGTTTTTGTTTTCCTAGAAGTCCTTTTAAAGTAAGCATTTTACAGTCCTGAATAGCATGCAGTGCTCTGTCATCATGAACGTCTGAGCAGAACTTGCATCACAACCCTTGTGTTAGTCCTGGACATGTAGGAAAATTCTGTTAAAAGGAGTTACGTTCTGTAGATGGGGACCTGTGTGCTTCTGCACATACCCAGTTGGTAGAATGAGAAACCACAGGTTTGTATTAGCAGCCTAGAACCACTTTTGCGTTTTCTGCTTGCAGCATTGTCCTATAGCAGCTCCACAGTTTTGAGCTTAGCTGGTCAGAATTTCCAGCTGGCCAGGAGCTCCTTACCCTCCCTTGGCAGCCCTGTTTTGATTGAGAATGGCTTTTGTTTTGGCTGGAAGATGTGTAAGCAGATGAGCAGACCTTGCAGAGAAAGATGAGTTGATTCTGGACCACCTTACTGTGAGGAGAGAGGACCACAGGAGAGGGGAGATACCAAGCTTTTCTCTGAAGACTGAACCAGCCAAAGCCACTGTTTATCAGTGTTAGCAAGGACAGTGTGGTGACAAAAGGGAAGGAGGCTCCAGTCAGTACTGGTTTATGTCTTCTCCTCCTCCCAGTTCATGCTTTTTCTCTCCTGGGGTTTGCTCTACTTCATTTCCACCTGCCACCTTGCTGACAGAGCTTCTCTAGCTCTGCAGTGCAGCATCTATCAGATGGTATTTGCCTCATTAGGAGTGCTTTCTGGTAAACAACACCTTCGTTGCACTGTCCAGGTGCTCAGAAGCATATTCAGTTCTTTCACGAGCAGGACAACATTTCTCCTTGCTGCTGTGCAGATGCCATTCTGTGAGGCAGAATAGCAGATGAAAGGCCAAATTCCTCAGTGCCCCCTGTGGAGTTATGGCAGCCAGAGAACAATGCGCCTCTGTGGAGCTTTTGCAATATGTTTTTGAGCAGGAATATGTGACTACCGAGCACCACTTTTTATTATCTTCTCTAGGAACCATTCCTTGTGTCTTGCTGAACTAGTAACTCTTATTGCTGGTATCTTCAGACACTGGATAGATGGGTAGCAAGCAGGAACAGGCAAAGCAATCCTTCCTGTAAGCTTCTTTCCACCATGAACTATGAGTTCTCAGCTCCCTGCCGCGTTGAGCAGAGTTGCAGCTTTCCCTAGGAGGGATCCCGTGCTTGTGTTTGTGGAAAACTGCTTGTGATGATGGAAAACTGCTTTGGCATAAGTAATAAAAGAAAGTTGACTCTGACTTAAAATTTCTGCTGAAGTGGAGCTGTAGCTGTCCATAATAATTTCAAGATGATGAGTTAAGAGTTGAATGCAGAAAAAGTGGTAGTTGGTAGGTGGCCTTGCCTCCATCGCATCTTAATCTGATCTAAATCAAACCTAAGTGACAAAGTCTTTGCAGGAGCACAAACATTGCATTTTCCTGTGTTCAGCTGATCAGCGAGTATCTCAAAAGTTACAGTCCCTGATCATTCACTGCAACATCTGTCCATTCTTTTTCCTTCCATAGTAGAACAAAATTTGCATTACATGCATTTTATGCCCTGTGATAGAGAAGAAATGTGCGAACAGAATCAATTGTGCTGGTGTGGAAAGCAAAGGAGAGGAACTCTAGATATTAAAAAAGAAAGATGTGTTAGTAGTGTGAAGAAGGAGATGGACAGAAATGGGGAATTTGAGGCCAAGTGGGAAACTCAGGAGAGCGTGAGCACTTGGGAGCTGTGTCAGGCTGCTCTAACATTGGCCTCCACCTGGCTCCCGTGGGTCTCATGGTGTCAGAAAGCTCTCCAGGAGTCACCAGATGCCCATCCTTCAGGTCCTCTGACTTTAGTTCCCATGATCAAGAGAGCGGAGTGTGCACAGTGCAGGAACAGGTACTAAGCAGTACAGGTGGTGTCACATGTGATCTGCCAGCATAGCTTTGTGCGATTTGTATGGCACAAAGGAGCAGCCAGAAAGTCATGGTACGCTGTTCTCTGTTGCTGAAAAGGTGCTGCACCGTGTAGATACATGTTTGAAAGAAAGCAATTAGTCAAAGCAGGAACTGTAGCACCATCATATACGTATCTATTCATATGTGGATAATGGCACAAGTAACTGTAACTGTCTTTTAGGGAATTATGCTCCTTTTATATTTTATTAGCTAATAACTTTCTGACAACTGAGTCATCAAATTACAATCAAATAATAGTAAAATATTTTTAACAGTGAATATTTTAGTGAGTGTCTGACAATTATGTATTCACTTGCTTTCATTGGAAAGATAATTTAGATAAGAACAAGGGACACATCCAGTAGGAGAAAGAAATACAGGCATGTCTGTCATTATAGAAATACCTGAAAGCAAATAGTAGTGTAGGAGAGGGAGAGATAAAATAGGATAGAATTAGAAATTAGAGTATTTCAGTAGCATTAGCTGCAGATATTCTCTGTGTAGATTCTACTCGACATTTTTGTTCTTAATAGCATACAGAAAATCAAAGGAATAAATTAGTTTTGAAATCCTAGTATATTATTAAACTCAAAATCAGAATGACCACTATTGTCAATTATTAGGTACTCGAAAAATTTGAAGTCTAGTGGCAGACAAACCAAAAAGATAAGAATAACATGTCTAAATATTAATTTTGGCATGTTTCTGTTTGCTTGCTGTTATTGCACATCTTTTTGCTCATACCTATTCTATACAGAAAACCTTTTGCCATTGTTGTTTCTGAAAAGTTGTTCAAATCACATTGCTAGCTCAGGTTTGGTCACTGCTCACATTATTAAACAATGGTCTCAATTAATTAAAACATTTAAAAAATTGGCATGTTTAGTATATTTGTGCATGCTTCAAAGTATTCTAGAAACTAACCATTGTCGTTGGCTTTTAACTGTGTAATTCCTCAGTACACTGATAAAAAATTAAATTCTCGGACCATGGGAAATGTGGTGTCTGTTCACTGAGTCAGCACATGACTTGGAGCTGTGTTTTGGCACTCTTTCTTGAGTGGAATGGCACCTCGGTTTGCACAGTGCTCATGCCAGTGAAACTGCCTCTGTGGCAAAGAGCCACCATACACGAATAAGCACAAACAAGGACTCTGGCCATTAATGTTTCTGCCCTGTGAGCAAAAAGAAAAGTTTGGGGGTTGATTTGTTTGTTTGTTTGTTTTCCTTTCCAAAGCATGTTCTGATCCTCTGTTGGCAAGTGCTTTACAATACTGAATATGATGACATGCTTCCCAAGTAAGCAAGTAAATAAGCTTAATAATGACAGCCTTGGCCTTGTATGCTATTAGTCTGGGCACCGTACAGTCATAACGAAAGACGGCATTTGCTCTGCAAAAGAACAGAATTAAGGTAGGGGAGATCAAACAGGTATCGCAAAAAAGTTAATTCCCAGGAAGGACGAGATTGCACTGGTCGGGCTGAAAAGCACTCACCTTGGCACACTGGTTATCTAACCACCATTGTTGTTGGCAAAGCAGAAAAGAACAATTTCAAGGTTAGATGAAGGGAGAGATTAGAATTTTACCTAATGAATGTTCTCAGGGGCCTGCTTTTCTTGCACGTATGGTGGCATTAGCACAATGCAGGAGAGTCAATAATGTTGCCACAGCCCATAGGAGTGGTAAGGAAGTAGTTGTACCCTGTACTGCGCCACAAAATACTACAGCTAATGAAAGTTCAATGCCTTCTGTACCAAGATGAATATTTTGTATTAAAAGGGACTCCTCCATCAGCAGTGTGAGTGGCTGCCTCCTAAGAAGCTGATCATGCTTTCCCTAATCTCTTTCCTTCATGAGCTGCCTGGAGAGGAAGAACAATGGCAGAATCAGCATAAAACTTCTCCTTGGTCTTTACTCCATTCGTTGTTGCACTAGTTACTAATAAGTTAGTGCTACCAGGTTTTGTGTATCTGAGCAATTACAGTGCCATTCATGTGGTTTTATATAGCTACCAGGCCACAAGAGGAATTACCTGAACAACTCTGTTCTTTTACAGGAGTTAATAACTTTTGCATCTCCTTACCACCTCCAGATGCAGGACATCAGTGAAATTAAACAAAATTGCAGAGCTCCTAAATGTCTATAGGGAGCTTCAAGAAATTGTCCAGTGTTATTCATGGGTCAGTGTTGTAGAACTGGTATGGCTTTACAGTCATTTTGAAAAAATATGTTTACACTATCTTAAAACTGGAATCTAAGCATTCTTTTTTTTTTTTAATGGAAAAGGTCACTGAGTATTTTATATAAACTCACTGAGACAATTTCAGAGGACTAATACTGTCTAGGTTCAAAATATATAAGGATTATTAAAGCCCCATACAGTAAAACTGAAGGGAACTGAAGGAACTCTTCTCCTGTAAAGGATTTTAATAGCAGCTGTGATTGTCTTTTGTTATTTATCTTGCTGTTGTGCCTGCAGGCCTTCCTAAACTCTTATTGTACAGACATACTATAAAGAGGCATTATAGCTTGCAGTCTCGGTTGTGACAGGATGAAACAGTTTGGTTAACATCACTGATGGACCAATGAAAAGAGTAAGAGGAAAGGTCCCTTATTGCAGCCTGTATTGGAGCCTGTTTACCCAATAGTTTAATGTTCCTGTCAGAAAGGCTTTCTTTAGCATGTGTAAAGAACTGTATATCTTTAATTTCCCTTTCTTGTATAGGATGTTTCTTTCCAAGAAGAGGTGGGGGATGCCATGTACAAGGAAGGAGGTGGCTGTTTCTTCCTGTGGAGCACAGGGGAGCAGCCTCAGGCTGTGAGGTGGGAGGGTGGAAAAATGCAGTGAGGACCTGGAACCCCAGTCCTCAGCTGTGGTGGCCAAAACCATCCTGGGGACCAGGCATCTGTACAGAAGTTGCTACAGCTCAGGAAATCTGAGAGTCTGATGAAATCAAACCAGACAGTAAGGATTCAACCTGCAAGGACACAGTGAGCAAGGGGAGTGTGCTTTGTATAGCCTTAGCCTTTCCTCCTGCTCGACTTAGCCACTGCAGGTTGCTCAGTACTGTCATACTTTCTCAAGTTGAAACACTTTTTGGTCTTTCCTAGAAAATCCACTTTATGGAAGAGGTTCAGGTAAATCCACCTCAGAGCCCTAGTGTACTGGGTCTGGCTGGGGGGGAGTTGACAACATCTAGCTGACTTGGAGTCCCACCATGACATGTAGCAAACCAGAAGAGAGAATAACATCTGCGCTAGACACTATTTTCTTGCTTAAAACATAGCTAATGCTGAAACAAACCAAAAACCTGGCATGCGATATGTATACTTTTTTAAAGGCTAAAACAGGTGGCTGAGGTGACAATTTTCTTTCCTTTTCCCCTCTGCAGAGTTTCTAAATAATTTGGGTTGTTTGTGTGGGAATACCTACTGCTGTTGTGGGGGGACAGAACTTGTTTTCACTTCATAGCCCTGTTTGTGGCTGTCACACAAAGCAAGGCAATCGATGAAACAGTGCTGTGAGAGTCAGGAGGTGAAAGCTGAACAACTGCAACAGGAGGAGAATTTTTAGACCTGATGGAATTTAAAGTTATTGGGGGATTTAAGTAATTTTTAAAAATTAATTAATTTTGTAGTGTTGTAGTGAAGGTCAAGGGCTGATTAATGCTTTAGACAAAGGATGCTTTTGTTAGAGACATGTTGTCTTGGAAATAAAAAAGTACCAGTGTTAAATATATTTAATTTTGAGACACTGACACCCTGTCCCTTGACCAACATCATTGCCGTAGGCAGACTGCCACCCCCACTGCCACCCCGCCCCTTGACCGACCTGGGCAAAATAGGCAGGATGCTGCCCACAGTATCCATGTGAGGTATGATCCTCTCCAGTCACACTGCATTGCTGGAGCCAAGGGGCAGTGCGACTCTTACCCACATTCAGAGGGCATTTACATCACTGGTTGTTGCTGCTAGGTGACCAAGTGTCATGGTATGTCATCACATCATGACACCAAGTGTCCCTGGATGTCCACCAGATCCACAGCATCCCTTACAATGCCATGTTTGCTATTGGCGATTGGATGAGTCACCGTGTGGACACACTGTTGCTCATCTTTCCTACTGCATCAGTAAAGCTTTGTTTTATAACGTGTTGTCAGACTCCATCACTGTTTGGAACACAGAAACTCAGCAGATAATCTGGAAAAAAAAACCCATAAGGCAGAAAATTTGACATCAGAAACACAGGGAAACATTGTGGTGCCTGATATGGCTTCTCCTCTCCCCATTTGATTTCCAGCTGCCGTGTCTGATTTCAGCACTGAACAGCTGTAACTCCTCTTCATAAATAGTAGCAGTAGTAAAAACAGTAGGACTGGGACATATTTGTTTCTTTTGATATCCTTCTTCACCTTCTAGCAGCAGCATTCCTCATATTTGCTCTGTGAAGAATCAATAGTTTAAAAATAGAAAGGAAGGAAGGAGAAAGAAGGAACCTTCTGAGACCAGCTTCACCCATAATTTTCAAAAGCCTGGTTTATTTTTAAAATCTTTACTTTCCTGGTGACATTATCACAGGAATCATTGTTGATGTCTATAAGTGTGTTTTTATATCATTCTAACTGACTTAACTCTGTTTTTGTTCATCTCCTCTTTTCTCCCAGTGGAGTTTTTATACTGTGATTTGGCTTCCATGAAGTCTATACGACAATTTGTGCAGCGGTTTAGAGCAAAGAATTGTCCACTCCATGTCCTGGTGAATAATGGTGAGTTCTGCTTTTTAGTTCACATATCTGCAGGGGATGATGTGACAAATGGGGTCCTCATCTTTCACCTCACATTTCAAATCAATTATCTGAACCATACGGTGGGTTACAATATGACTGCATTAACAGGTATATCTTTCTAGGAGGTAAATTGCGTTTATTGCATTTTTTGGAGAGATTGTCAGCTGAGCAGACTGAACACCTCAGTGCCACCCCTGCTTGTTGTGTTAATGCAAATCTTGTTCCTTTGCTGTATTTTTTAGCTCTCCATCACTAAAAATCATGCAACTACACAAGAATCTGAGCATCCCTAGTTTAAAAAAAAAAAAAGGAAAAGAAAGCTGTACTTTATGTCTATAGAAAACCTGTCATTTCACCTTTATTTACTTTCTCTCTCCTTATATTTTCCCTATATGACCACATACATTTAATGTGACTGCCCCTGGTAAACTGGGTTGGAGGGTTAATCCATTTGAAATATAATCTAGCAAATCATCCAGTGACCTCAGAGCAGTCACTGCTTAGAAGTTGTCCATAAAGCTGCGTCCTCAGTGGTCAGAGAACACATTAAAAGGACAACATTTATCTTCGCTTCCATACAATTATCAAATGAATCTCATTATTCTTAGGGATTTTAACTTTTGTTATTCACATGGTTGACATCTAATTGTGTTTTATAGCCACAGTGTTTTTGGAAAGCAGCCTATACAATAATTTTCCTCCAAAAACCCTGCATACTCTGCATGCACTTTCCTAAAGGGCAATTTTCACCTGTCTGTTCAACAAGGGGAAAAACCCACCAGCAACAACTTAGTCTTCTTTTAGAAGTTTTCTGCTGTTATGTGCTGCCGTTCTTGTTTTCACAATTATTAGCATGGATTTTTATTAAGAGATCCCAAAGAACATTTTTTGGTTTTCTATGCACCCTTCAGTCCTAGTGAGGGCAAATGTGCTGTAAATAAATAGAGTTGTTGCATTCATTGATGCCTTAAAGAGCATTCAGTAATACAAGCAAATATTTCAATAAAAATTCAAGAATATTTTATTTCCTGATTGATATGAAACATTCATGAAATGTTCAATTAAATATTCATTTATATTTGATTAGTCAAAAAAGGCTACCATTATTATTTTAATTGTGCAATAATTAAAGGTAGTGGATATTTAATCCTGGTTACAAAATCTTTCCAGTTTTACATGCCTACTTTTAAAGATACCAACTGTTACACAGATGGGAACAACACTATTTGAAAAACCAGCATTTTGGGGAAAGAAAGGTTTTGAGATCTATGGACCCATCAGACATCCCCTGCCCTCCACCTGTTTTCTGCATGATCAAAGCCAGGACTGCGCAGCAGGGGCTTGAGGGCAGATCTGCGGAGAAATGATGGGGCTGAAGAAACAACACAACTGAGAAGCCCTGTTCAATAAAGGATTTTGTTCTGCCCTAGTTGCTGCTGAAGCAGGATGAATAAAAATTGCATTTAAATATGTGTTCTTAGTCGAGAAACAAAGTTCGATGAAAATAGATCTCCTAATGTGCCTAACATGATACGAGAGCTGAGTGTAGGGCCAAAGCTTCTTAAAAGAAAGAAGCTTGACACTGATATTTGCCTGAATCAGTCTATATTTTTCTGACCTGCAAGAAGGGCATTTGAATTCACTTACACTTACCAAAGTTACCAAATATAGTTGCCAAGAGAAATCTCTTATTTGAGAAAATCCTGTTAGAAACTACAATGAAATGAATGGTCCAATTCTGCTTTTTGCTAAATCTTTAACTGAATCACAGAATCATGTCCAAATCTACAGTAAAAACTCCCATATAATTAGGTTAGTCTCTGACCATTACCTGTCGAGTCACCAGCCTCCATTCTGAAAGCTCTTTTCTGCCTTTTTTTTTTCCTAGTCCTTCTTGTTTGCTCTTGTAAATAATCTGTAGCATTTAGTTTTGTTACTACTTTCATAGTGAAAGCCCAAGTGATTTCTTGGTACATAAGAGGAAAATTAACATACCTAATGGAGGAGAAATAGCCTGATGCAAAATCGTTTAAACAGCTTCTCTTGGTTTTCCACCAGTGTTGAGCACATCCAAGACAAATGCTGATGTTTACGCTAACTCTTTTTTTTTTTTTTTTCTTGTCTTTTGTTTTTACTGTAATGCAGTGCACTAAGGAGGAAGATTCAGTCCGTCATGGACTGCAGAGCTGGAGGCACTACTCACTCAAAAGCCTCATCACAGTTGCCAGCTCCACTGCCTTCACCACACAATCCCCTGAACACAAGTTTGGAAAAGGACAATACTTGTAATATTTAAATGTCTGATGGGAATGAGTCGTTGGGCAAGTTGTCAGTGAGTGTGTATGCTTTCTGTCAGAAAACTCAGTTGTCAGTAGGAATACATTTTGCATGACTATTAGATGTCTTTCAGGACATCTCATAATGTCATGGTTGATTTTCTTACATCTCAGTGTATGCACCTAGAACAGTAGGTTTCTTAGTATCACTTATTACTTTTTTATTTCTTACAGATCTTGAAGGTCTAGAGTTCTTGGTATGAATTTTTATTTTTTAGCATATGGGGAAGAGCCTGTGGGCCAGGCATCTGCACAATGCGTTTGTAGGCAGTCGTATGCTTTTAAGAGTCTGACCCAAGGTCTTTTAGGACTAATGGAAAGTCTCCATTAGGTTTTGAAAATCGGACTTTGTGGGGGTCCCATGACTTCTGAATCAGACCACTGGCAACCTAACAAGAATTTTCCTCTCTATCTTCATAAAACCAAGCATTTTATTATCAAGGACTGTACCCTTTTAATACTTTTAAATGTAAAAATGCCGAGTTGTTACGTTACAATTTTTTTTTGCACACTATATTTGTATTATTTAATTGCTTTAAATCAAAATCTTTTAAATTGATTGATACAATCATGTTTATACATTAGTGATCTTTCCACATCTTATTTTCATGAATATATATCCTGTATGTATGTGAAGGGATGTGATATAATATTGTGGGCTTGTGTGAATCCATCAAAAAGCCAAGCATTTCAAGATGAATTGAGGAAAGTTCTAACATTATACAAAAATATATAAACTATGAAATCACATTGAAATATTATTAAAGACAAGTCATTTAGCATGAAGTACAGTTCTAGGTAAATAATCAATACTACATGTCTGACCTAAGATTGTTATGAAATTTGGCAGTTTTCCAGGTCACTGGTGATTTTTTAAAAATGTATCACTTGCTCTCCATCAGTTGCCTGGTTCAAGGATCTAGTGGGAAATTAAATTAATACTAAAATCCCGAGTTTCAAAGTATTCTTCTAGAGATAGATACCCAGGTCCCATTTAACTAGAGTTTAGGTATGCAAATAATTCAGCCACTTTAAGAAGTCTTATGTGAACATTTAGGGCATTCAAAATGGAGATCAGTGCACTAGAGTCACCTCCTCTCTTTTTGTTAGTTGATTTTAGCATATACATTTAACTTTCTAATTTCTAATTTAAAAGGAAAGATTGGTTGAATGCACTCATTATTTCAGCTGACAAATAAAGGCCTGTTGTTCCATTACTATGCTTCTGCATCAGTAATGTGCATGCTCAGCTCTTGGTTTTTAAAATAAACAAAACATATTAAAGATGCAAATAGAGTATTACATAAACATTTAAAAAAAATACAATGTGCTAGTGCTAAAAAGAGAAAAATGCTATGACACAGAAAAAATAATTTTATGTGGAAAAAAAAGTAAGCTAAATAGCTGAACTGTGAGCCATAGAAAGATGGATGCAGTACAAGCAGTTTAGAAAACTTAATCTGACAGAAGATCAGAAGAAAATATCTTCTAGTCTGCTAATTAGCAATTGGGTGCCAGTTTTTCATTTTTGTTTTTGAGAACTGTCTTTGTACATTTGAAAATCATTTAACAAATTATAGCATGTACACTAGTGTAATTATTTAATACATTTGTTAAAATGGTATTGCTGTTAAGGCATATTAGAAAGTCTGCTATCTTCCCGTGGCTGCAAAATGGACTGATAGGAAAACACTTCATGAAATTCCATGACCAGTAGCCACTGTTTCGTGCCAGAGAGTTTTTTTCTAACTTGAAGTCAGTCATTTTCTCTGTATACTAGAAATGTTTCTCAGCATCTTGTAGTTAATGTTTTTACTCATACATTGTTTACAGTACTTAATGATCTTAAAACCAAGAGAGCTAACACTGAAAGTCTTTCCAGTACTTAAAGGGGGCCTACAGGAAAGATGGGGAGGGACTTTATCAGGGAGTGCAGTGATAGGACAAGGGGTAATGGTTTTAAACTGAAAGAGGGCAGATTTAAATTAGATATAAGGAAGAAATTCTTTCCTGTGAGGGTGGTGAGACACTGGCACAGGTTGCCCAGAGAAGCTGTGGCTGCCCCCTCCCTGGCAGTGTTCCAGGCCAGGTTGGACGGGGCTTTGAGCAACCTGATCTAGTGGAAGGTGTCCCTGCCCATGGCAGGGGGGTGGAACTAGATGATCTTTAAGATACCTTCCAACCCAAACCATTCTATGATTCTATAATTCTATATAATCACAACATATTTAGCGATAACAGAATACCTACAGATACCAAACATTCACGGTCTAATTGATTAACAATAAAATACCAACTACCTACTCTGTCGCAGTTCACTGTGATTTTGGTTGCAGGTTAGGAAAGGAGGGAGAGAAAATGACAATGACATTTAATATATTACTTAGCATGCACACAAACAACAACAAAAAAACCCTTAGAGATGTCAGGATCTTATTAGCCTATTGTAGACAGATTACAATTAATATATCTCAGGTTGAAGCTTAACTAAGCCAATTTAAAATGAATATTTCTGAACAGCTGGCTAATTCAGATGTTCATATTTCATACTTTGTGGATCATCTGAGAAATCTCAGTCGCTTCATAGAATGAATAAGTCCCCATACTTTCTTCTTTAGTTCTTTGACACAATAAAAGCTGTATCAGTAGCTAAGTATGTGATATATATATATGTGTGTGTGTATATATATATATGTATATTTATTTGTATTACCTTCACACAGTTCAGCCATGTGCCATCCAGCCATAATCCTTTGCAGGAAGAAATTTGAGTAGTCCCATACATGCTCTCATGGTTGATCACATGTTAAATTACTCTTGTGTTTGAGTATTTGCAGGATCAGATCTTCAGAAGAATTCTAAGATTGAGGGGTGGGAACAAGTGGATATATTAAATATAAACAATTTTATAGGTATAATTGATTAGTTAGGTTTAACAATAGTTACATTATCACAGTGGGATCTATGGAAAGATCCTGTCCTACTGGATTAAGTAAGAGCCAGCTCTCTGTAGCAGCTGCAGGCTACAAAGGCTATAAAATGAGAGAAACCCCAGAGGAGTGGAAATTCACTGGAGAAGGCCCTGAGGGGAAGTTAGTGAGGAGGGTTGCTGTTGACTCCAGCGGAACTTGGATTTCATCAAAAATAATGCTTCTCCTCCAGCCACACAGGAAGCCTGTGGAAGCCTGTGGTGAACTCAGGATCTGATATCTCATGAATCTTGTTCTGGTGTCTTGCTTACAGCATCATGTTTCATATTTATCCTTTCTGGAAGACAAATTAGAGCAATGTGTAAGCAAAACTGAGATGGAAAAGGAGTAGAAGGACAGGGAGAAAAAGAGAGGAGGACAAACAGAAGGGAAGTGGCCCTTTACCTGGATGTAATGGATGATAGATACTAGACATCATGGGGCAGCTGGGCCTTTGAGAGATGTTTAGAGATGGAAAATGTAATTTGAGGTGATGGGGGGATTGGCTTAAAATGGTTATTCCATGAATGATGGGCAAAACTAGATTTGTAAGGACACTAATATGCAGCTTTAATGCGTTCTAAAATGAGAAGATAATCTCAGAGCCATATTTTTTAAAGAAGCTCAGTGTATGACAGATGCCATTTACTCAGTTTTCAGAAGAGGTCATCTTTATAAGAGAGGTGATGGGAAGGTATGGGGAGGCTGGCTGATCACACACTGCTCTTTACAGGTATTAGGTGCCTTGGGTCCTGAAAGTAACTTGTCTGGGCACATGTGTCAGAGCACTATGATACTGCTGACGGTATCCAACCCAGCTTGTTCAGAGCAACCGAGGGTTGTGAAATGCCAACATTTACCTAGTGCCCAGATTTTTAGCAGCAGTTATAAGCGAGTGCTTTTATTAAACTTGAATAGCATTGTTGTCTGCCAGAATGATATGTA
This sequence comes from Athene cunicularia, assembly GCF_003259725.1. Lineage (NCBI taxonomy): Eukaryota > Metazoa > Chordata > Aves > Strigiformes > Strigidae > Athene > Athene cunicularia. The sequence continues at coordinate 73,203,768 of NW_020799091.1, read as the reverse complement.
TCCTATATAAAGATATCAGATTTCCTATAAAATGTTTATTTTTTATTAGAAGAACTAATAAGCTAAAAGAGTAATTTTAGACTACTTCTGACTTTCAAACTGTAAGGATTTCATTCATGAAAATCCTGATTTTTGTTTGACACTGTCTTTGTCTTTCTAATTATTTCCAAACCTTTTTCTGTGTCTGTGATATCAAACACTTCATGAGAAGGGAAATATCTAAGCTCCACATGCTGCAGGTTCTTGACCCATTTGCTTTTATGTCCTGAAAGTGAGTGTTTTATCAGTGGAAGACAGATACAAAATTTAGCTATTGATGGATTAGGAAACCCAACCGGTTCTACTTAAGTATGTGGAACATTTGCCCCTGGCTTTTCTGAGAGGCAGAAGTGAGCCATGTTTTATTCTTACCTAATCCTTTCATAGCTTTTAGGTAAAAATATTTTTATACAAATTGCAAAACAAAATATTTTACTTCTAAGAGAATTTCCTATTGAATTAGAAAACTGTGACTGACTTTCCTATTTTCTGATTGTGAGTGGGATAACTCACCATTGTGCCAACTCAAATAACAGTTACTGAGCATACTTTTAGGAAACAAAGTGTTTTTTTCCAGGCAGACCCAATAATGAATGCTCTGATTTATTTTAGTGTATAAACAACACCTCAGTTATGGATTATATTTTCTTTTTCTGACACATTTTCCAGGGAACTAGCTTGGGCTTTCTGTGTTCACTATGTAGCAGCATGACATTGAATCAGAAGGTGAATCTGTTCTTAAGGAGCTATTGCAGTCTGTTCAGTTTTGTGCTGAACCTACTAAGATTTGGTTGTTGTTCTCACAGTCCTTGAATGTAGATTGTCTTCATTTTTTTCTTCTTTTTCTTTAACCTACTATAAACTAAGAGCTTGTCTTTGCTGGAAGGATGCATTGCTTTATGTTCTTTGGCACAGCTAATACAGTCCACTTCTCCCTTTGGGCATTATAGGTGGATCTGGGAGCACTACCAGTAGACGTTACTCAATTTTCATTTCCTTACTAGTTAGCCAAACTTTTAATGTCTGGGCTAAGATTTTCCATGCCAAGTATTTGCCTTAGGCTAATTTATTTTTATGTAGTCTTTTTGTAATGCCAGATAAAAGACTTTAGCTGTTTCCAACAATGATAAGAAAAACATCTTAGGGGTTTTTTAATGTTAAAAATTATGGTGTTTCTTTAGAAAGGCTCTGGTGTTATCACAGTTTGGAATGAGGACTTGAATGCAAGCAAGATGCTGCCTTTGTGTCAGAGGCAGTTGCACTTTCTGCCACTCATGGAGTAGTCCCATGATGGGTCAAGTCAGAAGCCTGTTAAGCACTGCAGTTTGAAAACCATCTTTTACATTTTAATTGCTAAAGATTTTACCTGTTCCAAGCATTTCTTGAATTGAGACTGAGCAGGTCTTTCTGCTGGAATCACATACCCAAGCCATGGTGGGAAGTACTGCATCCAGGAAAGTGCACTGGCACAGAGGCCAGGCAACAGCATCCCATCTGCTCTCTGTGACTGTCTCTGAGCTGGGGTGGAGATGGGCACTGTGGCTCATTTCAGACTCATCCTGGCCTCTCCACTGTCCAGACTGGGTGTCTGGGTCATCCATGATCTCTGCGACAGGCTTCTGTCCCACAAAAAGCAGGTTATGGGGTAGGGAGAGATGGATGGCAGGTGATGGGTATCTGGATTTTACCTTGATATACAGTTGGAACATAACAGTGGGGCTGGGACATGATTTCAGCACTCTCAGGACCTAAACATCTTGCCAGACATGGCTGGTGAGCTGATGCAGCTGGTGACCTCAATTGGCTAGTGACCACATGTCTCTGGAAGTGCCGGCTCTTATATTTTTAGTCATAATGACAAAATATGTAGCGTGGAATAGGAAGAAGCCTGGTTTGAATGCAGATGGGACAAGACTGTAACTTCCAAGAGAGACAGAACTATATGAGAAGCCTGGGTGTGAAGAATTGAAATAGAGTAGAGGCAGTTAAGGCTGGGAGGTTATAAGGGAGAACAACAGAAGATGGAGTGGAGTTGATGGGAAGGACAGGGCTGTCGTGGGAACCATTAGGATGGGGGAAAACTTGATGGCAGTACGTTTGAGTTTGCTGATTGAAAGACTTTTAAACAGAATTAAATTATGAATGTAGCATATATTCTTGTTCAATATCAAGAAATTTGTAAGAGAGCAAGTATGAGGGGAGGAATCTGGGGTGAGTAGTGAAGATGAAGAGAGGTCTTATGTTTGTCTGAACTGTAGAAGAGGTCTCAGTCAGAGTTTGCAAGTGCTTAGATACCACAGAATTTGCAAGGATTGAGTCCTTGAGGACTAGAGTCTCTGTTGTGCACAAACTGATCCTTTTCTTGCAGTGAGGGAGTTCCTGACTGATGTCTTTTTTGTGAGTTTACTGTTGTTTAACAGAGATGAGAATTATCCCCCTTGGTGGAGATGTGATTGGAACCTCTCTCTTCTATTTGGCCACTGACTTCAATGTAACTTGTAGAAATTAATTCTCATCTACCCCTGTGTCACAACTGGTTCGTGCTGAAGAGGGGATGGAGAAGCTGGTGAAAGTCTCAGAGCCATGGGTTGTGGTCCTGTAAGAAAACCAGCCTCAGGAGTAATGGAAGGGTGAACCAGGCATGTGACTAGCAGATGCCTGCAGGATGCAGAGTGAGATCTATGAGATTCAGACACAAAGGAGCTAGAGTAGCTGGGTAAGAAAATTAGGGAGACCAAATTTACCATTTGCAGGGAAGCGAGAGGCAGATGAAGCTAATATGCATGTCTGGGGCTGATCCTCTCCTCTCCTTCCTGCACACATGCTGTTCCTTCATATGATCAGTATTGGGTCGCCAGGTTCTGGGCATAAGGGAGGGAGGGGAGCACAGCCCAGACCTGAGGCAAGGAAGCAGCACACAGACCTTGGCTTCATCAGTGCTGTGCATTTTGGCTGGCACAGGGAGTTGGGGAAGTTGTCAGGAAGCCAGCGTGCAGAAATGTCGATGGGCAGTGCAGAGCCTCTTGCAAGGGAGCTGGAGGTGGGAGACAGTAGGAACTTGCTTAGCCTTGCAAAGGCTCAGGCACAGTCCTGCAGAGGAGTTGTTCTGGGAAGAGGCAAGGGAGACTGAACCCTCTGGCGATGGTTCTCCTCTGCAGCCCAAGACTGAGTCGCAGTGCTGCCCCACTCTTTATCAAACCTGTTTTCATGGTGGCTGGTCACCTCCAGGGAAGGTCCATGCACAGGACATTGTGCACCACTGATGCCAGACGGGCTCACAGCAGGTGTCCTGGCATCTCCCCAAGGGTCAAATGCGTTGGTGTGGACTCTTAAGTGTCATCTAGGTGTCATCGTTTTGCCATGGGCCAAAATTCCTTGCTTTGCTTCAGTTTCCTCCTAGTTTGCTTTAGAAAACTGCATATACAGAGCTCCAGAAGATACTAAAAAGTGCAAGGGTCTGAACTCCCTCTGGGGAGACAGGAAATAGCACCATAGCATTGGAGAGCTGTACCAAGCTTCATTTGTTATTTTTGTGTTTTTTCGTCTTAACTGTTTGGATTTTTGCATTTTCAGATTTCATATACTGTTAATCTGGCTTCTGTGTGTGGTCCTATCTAGACTCCAAACACTTTTCTGGGCTCTGGTTTACAGATATAGCTTAGCAAGCAGTGTGTTGCAGCAGTGCTGTAAATTCACCTCTCAGCAACCCAGACAAGGCATACCTGTCCAAAGCAGTTATGTGGGTACAGTTGTGTCTTCAGTAGGCACTTCTCGGGGCAATTCTAATAAGGCATTGCATGTTCTCATTGATCACTAGCCAGGAGAGATCCACAGGACAGGCATATTCTGGGACAGTACAGCCCAACTGAACGTGGTAGAACAAGCAATTTAGTGTAGGTGGCCTAGCCAGGGAATGCTGCTATATGGTTATTGAGATGTTCATTCCACTATAGCTGTCCCTATTTAGGAGACAAGTGGGCTGTACTATTTTATACATAGATAAATCCACCCATAGATCTTCTGGTGTATGGATGTGCAGACCAGAGCAGTTTTGACACTGTTAGGTGAGGTGGGTCACCTCATGTGGCTGCACTCATGGGATGGAAAATGCTGCTAAATCAATCAGCTACACCTGTACAAAGCCTGTGTGGAGCAAAGGCTTTGTGCGATTACTCAGAGTTGCTGCATCTATTAATTTGTCCCCTTGGGAAATTTTTTTTTTGTACATTAAGTAGCTCTTCCTTGTAAATAGCAAGAATTGGATAAATGCAATTATATAGGTTCAGCTCCTGCTGTGAAGGTGTTATATGTAAGTGTATGCAGCTGTCTTCTTGTGTTGTCTGCCCAGCATTTGGGTTGCTGGGGATAAAAGGACTTGAATGTGGGGGGAACTGTGTCCAAGCCATCTTCCATGAGCCTGGCTGGGAAGGAAGACATTTTGTTTGGCATGTGAAAAAGAGATTTTAAATCTTTCTTTTGTAGTGAGTTTGAGAGAACTACCTTTGAAAACCTCCAAGTAGTTCACTGTAAATAAATCTAGATGAGTGAAATACTTGTGTTTTTAAAGCTCTTAAAACTGTATTTTATAATGGAGTTGGAGGATGTCTTTGCAGTAGGAGGTACAAGAATTACAGCAATGTTTACCATCATCTGTAGTACAGGCAGGCATGGTACAAATTCTCTTGATACAATCCAATAAAAATATGGTATGCCTGGCCTGTAATATTTACAACTGCCATAAACTTTTTGTTATGTTGTGTGCAGTATCAGATCCATTATGCTCTTAAAATCACATAAGACAATTAATTGATGGATCCCAAACCAAGAGTTTAATTAGAAACTTTACAGAAAGTAATGATAAATGACTTTTCAAAGACAGTTCTCTTGAGGTGTATTCATTCTTTGAGAGAAAAATATGACTATTGCCTAGTCATAAAAGTAAAAAAGGATAGATTTTTTCTATTCATTATAGATAATTAAAATATGTATAATTTGAACATATTACAATAAATGTATAACTGCAGCATCTTAGAATGTATTCCTATAAGAACAGTTGTTAAGCATAGTTATGCAGCAAAATATTTTCCTTATTCTAATTTATTTCTACTCTTTCAAAATCACACATTGATTTGTCATTTAGGCAGTTTATTGCATGCATACTGTCAGTCTTTTGCCTGAATATTTCAATAACAGCTAATCAATTACAAAGTAAAATCTCATGTTCAGCTTAGTTATGAATTAATTTCCTAAAGCAATTCTGGTATCAGTGACATTTTAAAAAATAATTCTTCTGGAAACAGAATCAGAGATGAAAATATATTAGAAAGTTGTATCAGAACTGAGGTGTTTGACATTAATGGTCTATGTGCTGCCACTTCAAACTTCACATGCACTCAAAAAAAATGACGAGACTGACTATTGATAATTAAAATCAGAAAGATACTGGGTTGTGTGGATTCCATACCAGAAGAATAAGCAAAATCATTCTTAGATTACAGTAAAAAAAAAAAAAAAAAAAAAAAGAAGCATTTTTTAATGGTTCAGATAGTATTGGATTAATTGAAAGAATTAAAAATAGAAGCAGCTTTCATTCTTTGAGTTACCATTTTGGGCCCTTGAGTAAAGCTGATGATGTTTCTGGACAAAAGAAAATCAATAGCATGCCACTTTTAGTATCTACTGAATGTTAGGTAGTTAATAATTTAAAAAAAGAGAGTCTGCTGCTTCACTTACAAGGTTTTCCCTTTTGTCAGAGAAGCAGCCAGGTACAGTTGCCTGTTGGGTACTTCTTTGTGTGCTCTCTCTCAGTGAATTAAAGTGGCTTCTCCTCAAACAAGAGAAACTGCCCTCAAATTGCAGGGCAAGACTTTTTGATATCCTTGATACGAACCGCCTCAAAGATGAGAGCCTTAAAAAAAAAAAAAAAAGTCTTTCAAAGGTGTTTTGGATTCATATTATTTGACCAGCTCTTGAAGACAAAAAGGAAATTATAGTAGCAACAAATGCAAGCAGAGGTGATTGTGCCTGCTCAAGGACTTGACCGCAATTTCTACTTAGAGGAAGCTCCTCAGGAATGAACAAAATAATTTTCGGGAACGTGTATCTTAGCAGTTGTGCATTGTATGAGTGAAAACTTTTCCCATCTCCTGACCTGAGCTCAGATCTGGTTTTTGCTTCCAGGATGTGCAGCACAGATGGTGGAGACTAATTGGGGTGAAGGGCAAAGCCTCTATGTGCTCTTTAAATCCCGCGCCTCTCCAGAGGTCGAGGGGGCAGTTGCTGTAGCACAGGCGTCTGCTGGGCTGATGTGAGAGATGACAGCCCCCCCCAGGTTTGCCTGCTGGTTATGATGCAAAGCTCAATGGCTGTAGCAGCCATCTACAGCACTCTTCACCAGACATTCCTCCATCCCTCTGTCTGACTCAGTCAACAGAAGCGTGTGTGTGTGCATGGAAGGGGCCCGTAGTGAGCTCTGCAGCAGCCCCGGCAGATGTAGAAGCAGCACTTGTGGTTCACATCAGCTTTGCCCTGCCAGGACTGTTTTATGTTGGCTGCCTTTTCTTGGGCTTCCATTTTACCAGAGTTGCTGCAGACAGACCTCTGGCAAACTGCTTCTTCCCATCTTTTCCAAGTGTCAGAGCATTGGAGGGCAGGATGAGCCTTAGATCGTTTCCTTGTACCAGCCGTGGTGCTCAGAGATGCAGTAATGTTCCCATCTGCCCTCCAACAGCTTGTGCTAAGCTCTGTCTCTGCTAAAACTTGCACTGTAGCAGGCAGAGACTTGATCTGGGAGACTGGGATTTGCTGCCCTTTCTGCCCTTTCCTTCTTTCCAGAAAACAAGAAAATGTTACAGCAGGGCTTGTCTCACATTTATGTCTCTCCATAACCTTCACACCAGTGCTCGGTCCCGGCCACTGCTCTGGATGTGATTATATGCGGCATATGCAGATTACAGAGGAAATGGCAATCAATCTGTTTCCAACTCTGTGGGCAGTTACACTGTGCATTAGAGAAAGTGCTGCTGAGGAAGGAGAATACAACGGGACACCCGACCAGACACCCTCTAATTTGTGTCTTTCCCTTGTTAAAGTTGAGATTTGACATGCAGAGAAACCACACCTGGCAGCTGGGGTTTCCTGTCATTCTGAGGTATCTAGGAAAGTGGATGTAATGACACAGAGAGATACCAATCAGAGCTTTTGTAGAGCCCCATCATGTAATTTGCATTGTGTTTCTTTCATCATACCATCAGCCACCATCACTCATCTTCAGTCTTAAATTTTCTGTATGCAGGTATGCTGTGTTACACCCAAATCTTTTGTTCACTCTGTCATCTTCTCTCTTTCTTCCCCTCATGCTGCTTCTCCAATTGCTCCATTAAGCAGTAGGCAGCCACAGGTGAATTGCTAAGGGTGTCGGCCATGCTAAAAAGATCCTGACAATATCTCTTCAGCCCAAGCAGCAGTAACGTAGCAGAACTGTCAGGTGACAGAACACCCCAAAGAAGGAGCAGTGTAGATACACAGCATGTGCAATTTAAAAGGGTCATTTAGTATGCCATCATTAGGCTGACATCAAGAAGTGGGATGTTAAAGGCTTTTTAATGGACACATGAAGTAGCACGAGGATTAAGCTGACACTGTCTCATGTCTGTGAGCAAAGGTGGCCTTTCTGCTGTTTCATATTCATGTGTTTTAGAGAGAAGACAAATGGCCTACAACATTATTCTCCATGAGGCACCTCCATCTACATTTAAATTACAAAGGTCAGGTCCACTTGTACAATAATTAAATTTTAATAAAATAAGAATAATTTATAACATTCAAGTCTGCATTATAATTGAGCAGGATAGCTATCCTCCACACAGCCTCAGTACACGATATAATTTATGCATGAGCTCAGGATTCTCTGCAAGATGCTGAAATCAACATTGCATGTTAGGGATGTGGATACTTATTTTAGGCACCGAGTTTGAAACTCGTGGTTTGTAGAAATATATGCAAAAATATTGCCAAAATAAGCATTCAAAAACTCATTTCAGTATGCAGCTGCTTGTAAGCACAGTAATTAAGATATACTGGGCAAATATACTACATCTTTTCTCACCCACACCAGTGAGATAGAAGTTGCAGAACTCAGATGAAGACTCAACAGATCTTTAAACTCCAGCCAGAACTCAGCAGAAAGTCGTCTGGGAGAGCAGGTCTGCTGCTTAGCCTGGTCTTGTCTTCACTGCTCTGAGCTCTTTGATGGAGGGAATGTTGTTGGGATCACTCAGCTTCCACCTATTGTAGATGGATTATAGCTGTGGATCCACAGCATTGCATTCTGGCACACCAGCAATGGATTAACTCAACTTTTAATGTCTTCAAAACACTTTTCACAAATGAACACATTTATCCTCACAATTCTGCAGGGAGGGAGGGAGGGAGAGAGTCAGTCTAACTATTTTCTGGATAAAGGAACTGAAGTAAGGGTTTTTACATTTTTCTTGGCAGGAATCAATCAGTGTCAGCTTTACACTTTACATGCCACCACCACTCACTCATTTCTTTAAATGCCGTGTTTACACTCTGCAGCAGGAGACCCGTGCTGCTTCTAGTTTGCTGTTTCTCTGAAACAAATCAACAGGTTTTACTTCTACTTTCTCCTCCAGCTGGGGTGATGCTGGTCCCTGAAAGGAAGACGGAGGATGGGTTTGAGGAGCACTTTGGCTTGAACTACTTGGGACACTTCCTGTTGACTAACCTCCTCTTGGATACGCTGAAGCAATCAGGAACGCACAGTCACAATGCTAGGATCATCACTGTCTCATCAGCCACCCATTATGTAGCCAAATTGCACTTGAACGACTTACAAAGCAGGTACCGATTAATTTTTGGTGTTCATTGATCTGTAGTAAGGGTGGGCAGATTAAACTCAAACAGAACTGTTACTGAATACTGAATGTGGAGGGGTTTTATTGCCCTTTTATTTTTAATTAATGGTGATTCTCAAGCCATTGCTTAATGTCTTTCGGTCTTGAACAAAGCTTGCAGCTTTCAGTCAAAGATACAAATAATTTATAAGCTTGTGTACTGAGTCTTTTATACTGAACCTTGAAAGCCTTGCTTTCCTTTCTGATGCTTATACTGCGGTGATGGTTGTGGTGCAGAGCCTGGGCTCATCACTGCCTAATCAGGGAGACTCTCAATGAGTGGGATGTTTTAAAACGGCTTGGGTGAATTCTAATAGACTTTGTCCTCAAGTGAATGCATATGTAGAGGCCCTGATCCTGCCCTCAGATGGGCTCAGACAGATGCTTGTGGCTGCTAGCTCCCTGCCCATTGAGCGTGGGGCTTCTGACTTGGCTCTGGGGGGGCAACTAGCCCCACCTGCCCAGCTGCCTTGCAGTTTCACCTGGCCCACATGCTGCCTGCTCCTTCCTCCCTGGCATCTCTGCTCTGCAGCACACTGTTCTCATCCTCCCTTCCCTCTGCCTCTGGCCTCCGCCTTGTCTTGGCACCACTCCTGATGTCCTGGTCCCCCACCTTGGCCTCCTTCACAGCCCTTCTTCAGCTTCCCCCTCCTGCCTCCTGGCACCAGGTTGTGCCGTCCCTCCGGGCTCAGTGGTGCTTGCCCTCTCATGCATCAACCCCGTGATTCACAGCAAACGCTGAAGCCCTGGCTCTTGTCTGTGTCACTCCCTGTGCTTCCTGAATGCTTCCCGAGATCCAAGTGTGCCGCTGGATTTTTTAACCCAGTAAGATGAGTTAAAATGTATGGCCACCTTCTGTCCGAGTATGTTCATTTTAGAAAACTGTGGGTGAAATGTCTATGGGATACTTCTAACATTAGGAAGACATCAAATGATTCAGTAAATGTCTCTGGTATCATACAGGAACCATGTAGAGTTGTTTAGTTAGTTGAGGAATGGGCAGGATAATTGAGATGATAGATAAATTTCAAAATTTCCCCATACTGCCACATGTGGCAATTACGTGCTTACTGATGGGCTCAAATAGAGCCTGTGTTCTGATGGGCTCCAAAGCATCTCTGTGTGCACGGAGCCAGTCTGAGTTTTGCATCATTCCCATCAAGAAATTCTGTCTCTGTCCTTTGACAGGGACTTCAGCACGTGTTCAGAGGCACCTGGCCTGAGGTTTCATTTTGGATCAAAGACTGAAATTAGAAGTCTGGGCTGTTTCCACTGCAGACATTTTACATGTGAATGCTGCATTAAGCATGTCAAACTTTCTATTTGACTTCTGATTGCATACTATGGCATCAGTTTTATTACAGGCACATTGTTTCAATTCTGCAGGGTAGTCACAGTTTAATCTCTTGCTTGTAAAACAACCACAGGAAATTACCCTTACTCTTCACTAGATGTATGTATTTGTTGCTTCTGATGGGCATGTGCTAGCTGGCACCACACAAGGGGGCTGAGTGTAATTAGTATTTCTTTGGGATAAAGTGCAGAATGCAAAATTAAATGTGGCTGTTCTGTGTCCCTAGATAACAGTAGTTCTCTTGATTATAGCAAAGCCTTGTACTGTGCCTCTTTAATTTAGGCTCATCCTTACCTGTGATTCATCATTATTAACTCATATTTTAATGGAACCAGAAATGTTTCAGTTAGGAAATTTATGGTTGAGCATGAACATGACCAATCTGATGTAAAAAATAATAATATACCAGTGAGATTTACCTGCAGATTTTGTGCCAAACCCTGCCCTTTACATTTCAATTTTATTGGAGTAAGGAGAGCCATAAAGGACAACAGAGTCTGGCTGAGTTTGCCTGCTCTTTCCCACATGGATGCTCTGGATCGCTCAGGGGCAGCAGTGGTGCCTGCTTTCTGAGCACACAGACACAGCAGTGGGACCCAGAGTGAGCTGTGGATTCAGCTCAAAACCTTTTCTTTGTTCAGGTGCTGATAAGCTCCAACTCAGGCAAATAGTTACCGCATAAACAGTGCTCCTAAAACCAGTGAGATCTCTTGTGTGTTCGAGTGTGTCCCTACAGTGTGAGCAGGTGGTTTAGCAACCCTGGAAGACTGTTGCGGGGTACCATACAAAGGCATTGCCTCAGAGACACCTTGTGATTCAGAGCAGTGTTTAAGAGCGTTAATGAATGCAGTAAAGACAGCCATGGTAATAAGCACTGTGGTATGATAGTGTTCCATGAATTGCTACATTTTTCCCGGTGATGTCATCCCTCATTTTTGATGCTTGTGTGAATGGGAAGTCTTTCTAAAAATTTTATACTGGCTTTTTCCTTATTTTCATTTTCCCTAGTTGGCCATAATTAACTTCACAACTTGGGTGTATGTTCCCAGATAGGCTAGTAGTCTTTAACTTTGCAGAAAGGCAGCAAAACAATTTGGAGTCATTTATTCACAGTGGAGAAAGGGAACTGTGCTCAGTGCTGGAAAAAATTACTGGTGGCAGCAGACTGAATTGTTTACCACGCTTTTCTGCCATTATTCCTATATTTTGGTTGGACTAGTGTCCAAACTGGAGGTGAGTGATAATGGCAGAGGAGGAATTCATCCATCAAACAGTAGAGAAGGAAATGCAGAAGACTGTCTTGACATAAAGGACACAGTAAATTGATGTTCAGTTCTCTGCTTTACCAGAGATTTTTCCATGGGATCGTTCCCCACATGGAAGACTCTTGGTTTGCAGTCACAGTTGTGGCCATCGCTCCCCACTGCTTGTACTTGCTGCTCAGTGATCTGCTCTGAAGCTAGACGTCATCCATATCACAGTGACCACAGTGTAACAGAATAAATAATTGCTGCAAGGTCTGTGCCATGAACAGTATTAAATGCAGCTTGTGTTACTGTTTTCCACATTTCCTCTGTGGTTTGTTTTCTGCCATCTTACCAGTCTGATTTATCCCATGTTTCTCTTTTCAGCTCTTTTTTGGTGGGAGTATTAATTTATCTTTTTCTTGATTTTCCTTGCATTTTACATGATTGTTCTTCCTTTGTTATCTCTCTCTTCATGCCTGCCTTCTTGATTTCTGTGTTCATAGTGTCATCTTCACCTGTGTCTTTTGAGCTTTTTTGCCTCCATTGCCTTTTCCCCTCCTATCTCATTTTCTCCTCTGTTGTTTGTTTTTTTTTTTTTTTTTCTTTTGGATGTGTCTTATTTCTGCCCACCAGTTCATTTCCTCTCCACTTATCTTCTTCTTATCTTCTCCCTCAGCACCAGTCCTGTTTCTCCCCAGCGAATTTCATTTCTCCCCCTTTCTGCCCATCGTCTTCAAACACGCCAAGAAAAGAGACACAGCATGGGTACACCAAGGCAGGACAGAGCTTGTTTCAAACTGGCAGGGCATAGCTTGTTTCATGTGTGTTATTGAAAATGCAAACGCACAAGAGCAATGACTGTTCTCCCAGTTCTTTTGCTGAAGGATATATGAAGAACATCAAACACCTTTGTGGTCTTTTAGATCCAGACCATTTTCAACAGCAATCACATGAGTCGACAAGGGGATCCCTAAGGCAAATCATCCTCCTTCATCCCTACTTTGAATACGACTGTTTTCAAGGAGGTGAAGGTTTAACAGAAATGCTATCTATCTGCAAGTGTTTCAACAGTGGTGATTTCAGCAATTACGTGCTGAGGGTAGTACATTGTGCACTCTAACAGCATAAATGGGATGTCCTTTCTTCCTCTTTTGCCTGCCTTTATACTTTGTAAAGTGAGAGGAGAAAAAAAATATGGTTGTGAGAGAATATGGCTGGCTGGTTTTAGCAAAAGCTTGAAAAACATTGTGCCATCCTCTTGGGCTGAGATAGTCTTGAACAGTGCATTAGAGTTAATGGTGCTCTTACAAGGCTGGGATGGAGGGCACTCCTTCAAGTACTTTACCTACTGAAGTAAGAAGGAATTTTAGCAAAGTAAAGATAAAGAGACCTTATTCTCTTTCCCGGGCTGTGGGTCACACCTGAAAATGTTCCCTTTCCCAGGGGTTAGCATCTTTGTGCGTTCTGTCTAGCTTTTTCTCCATGACTAACTATTCCTTTCATCATCCTCTCTTTTTGCATGCCAAATGGGCCCTGTAATGCTGTGAATCACAAATCTATGAACTCCCCAACCACAGTAACACAGCTCCTTTTCTGGTTCACATCTCCTGTATATTCAAGAACAGTCAGTCACACTTTTTCTGCTCCCTTTCCTCTGCTCTCCAACTGAAGAAGGAGCTGGTGTTTTCTGTAACTCTCCAAGCTGGTACAGTCCCCAGATAATTTCTGTTTTTTTTTCCCTGGAGCCCTAGTTCATGAATCATGTCAGGGACAATAGAGATTGAATGAAAGGAATTGCAAAGATCCCAGCTGTCACATGTGCATCCTAGATGGTGTAAAATAGGGTAAATAGCTCTGCCTAGGAGCTGTGAGTATGCTTCAGAGGCCAGACAGCTCTAGTTAAACTCTATTAGGCAGTTCATAGGGGCTGTAACAGGAGGTGTCATGTACTGGTGGGGAAATCTGTCTAAGAAGGTCTCTGGAGACATGCTGTTCTTGGATGGGTGTTGGCCTTCATCTTCACTTCTTGCATGTGTATGATGTTTGTTGGTAAAAAAAGTTACATTAAGTTTGGGCAGAAAGTTGAGGATTTTGTCCCATCAGCATTGCTGAGATTTTGAAAATACTGTCCATGAATAGCAATGAAAAGTTAAAATGTCAAATTATTTTTGGAAAATATTAATTCATTTTTCAGACCAAATCCTTTAATTTCAGTGATTTCAGAATATTTTATTTCTAATCTATTTGTAATTACACTTAAGAGTACATTGTCATTCATATTTTAAAGTATGTTGATCAAACTGAAACTCCAAACCTTTAATTTCTAAGTCATCCCGTAGAAGTAAGGGATCTCCATCAAATTACCTTTTTTTTTTTTTTTTTTTTTTTTTTTTTTTAAGCTGGACATTTGTTTAAACCAGATTTTTAATCGAAGAATGGTTTGATGAGTCAACATTTTTTTGAATGAAAAGCTTTTTTTTAAAAAAAAATTCCCAGTTGGTTCCTCCTGTGCCTTTTCATGGCTGATCTGTCACTTATAGTTTCTTAATTCTTTATGACTAGAAGAACTTATGGGACGTACAGTATCTTCAGTTCAAGAGAAAACAAGCATGAAGCTGATGTAGTATAGTAGTAGCATAGCACTATTGTCTTATTTCCAAATTTTAAAAAAATAATGGAAAAATTGTAAAAGGAAGTAGGAGGGATTTAATATATTACCCTTTTATTTGGTAATCCATTTTAGTCAGTACAGAAGTCTTTCACAATTACATATAAAGACCTGTGTCACTGGACTGTTGCTTAATAAAATGCTGTGAAAACTAGAGAAATTGTAGTCATAAAAGATTCTTCTAGACCATAAGGTTATTATAGATTTTATTTTACTCAAGGAATATACGGTTTTGTTTGAATTGTATTGTTTAAGCAGCTTCCCCACCATGTCTTTTATTGCATATTCTAGTTCTAATTGCAAGATAAATCATGTTCCCTTGACAAGACCAAAGATCAACTGCAGCACACTGCTGTATTCAGTTAAACATGTCCTTCCTGCAGCAGGTTAACAAGTTTTCCTGTCTATAGTTAGATGATAAGTTTTCAAATGCTTAGTGCATGTATGTAAGAGTATTTTAGTCCTTCTTTGCAAAATGCAAAATGCTTTCTGTATAAATGCAAAAGGATTTGCTGCTTGATCCCTTGCATTTGCAGCAATTAGCATTAATTGCAAAAATTGACTTGCTGGCCTGGAAAATGAGTGTACTGGTGAAGGCACAGATCTCAAATTCTATAAATTAATTTTAAAAAAACGTGGGCTATTATATCAGCATACCAATTCATCAATCCAAAAGACAGAGTTTTAGTTCATATGCAGCAAGTATTTTATCCGTGTTGGAGGCCACAGGTGATCCCTATCCATTCCTGCAACTAATAATGGAGAAGTATTTAAGTGAGGATGCCAACTTTGGAAAGTTTTAAATTTACATTTATTGGTGTCTTTTCGTGCTGTATAATGAAAATACTTTTAGAGTTCATTGGTTTCTGATGAACAATAACACAGTGTAACACTACTATCACAAAGGTAACACCAGACTTTAACAGGTTCAAATAAATTACATATAGCTATTTTGTGTGTCACAATGTTAAATTTCTTCTTGTCTGATTGATGGTTTTAACAAGGGTTTACTAATAATGGTTAATGAATTAATAAGATAGTGTTTCTGAAATAGTTTAAAATCACGACATGTTGGGAGGGAGGTATGTGATTTGTATGGTTGGTCTTGCTGTTCAGCCTGTCTCTGCACAGCACGTTAGGTGGGAAAAGTCAACTCTCTGTGGCACACAGGACAGTGAATGTTGTAGATGTGCTGTTTTCCAAAACGGCAAGACAGTTCAGTGGTAATTTGAAAGTTAATGTACTGCACTTGTGTGACAGAGAAGGCAAAAAGGACTTGCAGCGAATGCGAAGTGGAGATAGCTTGTCACCCTTGAGAGGGGAAGGTTAGTTTAACATCTCCCTGTGAGCAAAAAGTCTCATTAAGGCTGAGTGAACCTTAAAAGCTTTGGAGTTCAGGTCCTGGGTGATTATTGAAATGGTTTTGCATTCGTCTCAATTGCTTTAAGTACCACCATCCTCACAGGACCTTTTCAGTGGAGTTGTCCTCCGAGCTGCCTAGTATAGCTGGGGAAAGCTTGCACACACGCCTGTAAATCCCTGTGCTAAGAGAAGCAGTCAAAATGATCCAATGATCCGCAAATCCCCTCTGGGTTCAGCCCTGCTGTTGTTCCTGGTTCTTCACAACCACACATCCCTGATCTTGCCACGTGCATTAAGGATTATGAGGTGTAGTGGAGGTAGGCAAAGGCAGATTTTTACCTCTGCGATTACAAATGATAGCTCTTAACCTTTTCTCTCCTCCCTGTCCTAAATCTCTTCTTTTGGTGAAGAAGAACTTTGCTTTTCAAAAGCAGACCAAACATTCGTATACTTAAACCTGTGAAGAAAGTCTTTTGATTAAACCAAGTTCTCTATAAAAGAAATGTTTTATGAAAAATATACTTTCTAAATCAAATAAATCACTATAAAACTAAAGTATTTTAGCTCCAGGAACTTTTAATAGTGCCAGAATGTCTTATATAGTTGTAGCTTCACTGCTCCATTTCTTCTGTTCTTGTTATGTATGAGGTGCTGTGGTTGCCCTGCACTTCTTGTCATGGGAGGTGGAAAGTGGATGTACACAGCACTGCCTCAGTCTTCCAAGCAGGACAGAGACCAAGGAACACTGTGGCTCACAGTAGCTTTATGAGAAGCTCAAGAGCTTTCAACAGTGATGCTAGCAATAACATGGTACTGCAGAAATGTTCTAATTAAAATATGAATTTTACATGAAATCTTTTGGTTCTCAGCTCAAAGGTGGGGGTGTTCAGTATCTGAATTACCACCAAAAATCAGTCACTCTGCCAGAGGAACAGTATCTTAATTTTTTTTTCCAGTGAGAGCTGGGGCAGGACAGCTCTGTGGCTGTGTGTTGGTTTTTCAGGCTTTGGACATGAAACTTCTCATCACTTCCTGGAAAGCCAAACCTGCCTGACTTCACTTGTTTCTGGTGTGTTTGCAAGTTGGAGAGATATCACGCGCTCTGACTCCGGGCCATGACATGCCCCTTCTTAGGAAATGCTTGGTTTTTCCATTACAGATCTCTATTTAGAGTATTCCAAGGTGACACAGTATTGGGAAATTTATAAACCAAAACCAAAAACCAGCTCTAAGGCTAAACAGTAGAGAAAGTGATTGCTGTCATTGTTCTTTATGGTACTTTGAAGCAACCACTTTACAATGCTGGCTATGGACCACTTTGAGCCAGCTGATATTTCTTCTTTAACCTAGAAATGTCTTCTGACAGAGGGGAAGACTTCTCCTGACTGTTTTTAACAACTAGTTGTCTGTCATATAATCTTGTTCCTTATCTTAATTAATGTACTGGGAGTTAGTCACTTTTACCTCTCAGTTTGAAGCTGTGATATTCCTATTCTGATTACGTCTGCAAACTTTGAAAAAGCAGAAGTTGTTAGATAGTTTCAACAAACAAAAACTGATTTTCAAAATTATTTTGTTGTGACAGACGATAATCTGTTGCTTTTGTGGACAGAGAGTGATGGCATAGGATTTTCTGCACAGTATTTATAGACATCACAGAGAAAGAGGATTTTGCAGTCTGTGTGCACACTCAAGCCATGTTTCCCCTGGAAAGACAGACCAATCCTTCAGTGTGGTGAACATTTCCCCTTGCAGATCACATCCGGCTCCTTCTCAACTCCAAGGCAGTGCAGTGGATTCAGCTCACCATAAAATGAAACCTTACATTATCTTCATATATACACCAACACATTTCATGTAGTCTACTCAAAATCTTCTAACCACATTTGGTGCACTGTGCTGGATTTGAAATGGCAGCACCTGATTATGCATAACCAGACCCTACAGTTCTCTTTCAGTCCCAGAATGAAAATCCTAGAATCTGCAGCTGGTTTGCAGAAGTCTACACCAAGATGGTTTTATCAAAACAGAAATAAGATTTGGAATTGTTCAAGTTATTACTGGGCCCTTTTATGGCCCTGTGTGCATTCTGGTGTAAGGGAAGAAACCGTAAGAAGGCTTTAACTTAAAATTCTATTGCAGGAGAGTTAGGAATCTTTCTACAAGTGGGTGGAGCATGCCTCAGAGCTCTTCTTGTTATAATCCAAGAGATAATCTTGAAAGATGTGTGACAATCTTCAATAACTTGAGATCTAAATTGTCTAAGAGACAGTATGAAAAGATATCTGGCCATGATGTTTCCCCATCACTCAAAAGGGTCATGAGGACACAGAAAGTAGGTCTTGGAGTCTTGATCTGTTTCATGGCTGCAGTAATGCAAACCCTTGCTTCTATTTATTTACTCATTCATTTGTTTGATGGAGATTTTTAATTGAAGGGATACCATTATGCTCAAATACCACTTGAAATATTAGCAAGTATTTAACACTGCATCATATGAACCGATTGTAGACAAATGATGCTTCAGAAGAGGCAATTTACATCATTCTTTATAAAGAGATATATTTCTTGGGGGAATGGAATTACAGTAATTACAACTTGAATTTGCCATCAGTATGTAAAATAATCAAAACCATTTGAAATTAACACCAATTGTACACAAACAGATAAATTAGACATTTTTAAGATACTGATTCTGGTGAGATTTCGAGAAGACCAGCCTTTGAATCTGTTTCATGCATTTGAGAACTGTGATGAGCCTACAGTGATGGAGCTGCACATAGCAAGGCAATCAGTAGAGCAGGAGGGCTCTTGACATCTCACCTCCTGCCAGTAGGAGGAGGGATCAGCCAAATGAAAAATTATGCTTTGGTTCCATCTGGATGACAGCAATGCCCAGTATGACAAGCCCCTTCTTATATTGCCTCTTATAAATATTTTTATAATAAAAACTTTCCACATTCCGTCACTAAATGTAGTCCTCCAAAGACAGTAAGATAATTTTTGTTCCCTCCACATTTCCTACAAGCTGTAACAAGGGGCTACTTGCTGAATGCTATGTGTTTATACAGTGAAGTGCTGAAAGTTGGGAAGCATGGCTTAAAAAAACCCCAAAACCCAGCTTCAAGCTTGTGGCTCCTTCTGAACTGTGGATTAAGCACAAGGCAGGAGTCACTGACTTGCAGAGAAATCAGCTACTGAGACCATCACCAATGTTTTACCTCAGAGAGAGAGAGCATCTTTCACTTCTACCCTTATACATATTCCCTAATTTTAAGAAGAAAAATTCTGCTTTACCACTGTTGAAAGATGTCAGAGAAAGCCCAGTTTTGGCCAGAGCTGTGTATCAGCAGCACAGGGCACCGAGGGGCTCACTGCAGGGAAAGGGGGAGGCTCTGAGATGTGGTCTGTCTTTGCCCATGGATCAGAATGAAAGGGCAAGGTGGGCTGCTCTGAAAGTGCCTCCTGCCTCTGGCTGCTTAAGTAATCTCTGTGCAGCCAATTAGGACATGAAGGTTTTGCTTTTCAGCTTGTGTAGAATCACTGATTTAATTTATCAATCTTGTAGCCTTCCATACCAACATGTCCATTACAGGGTCATGAGGGTGCTTCAAGAGTCACTAATGCTTGAGTCCTTATTTACTCAAATTGCAGCTGCCAGTGTATTCCAGTTCAAATACACAGGGATATGCTAAGGCCACCTTGACTGTTACATGTATATATTTATAAATATTGATTTTAAAAGGCTACATATGAAGTATATGAAATATGTATAGTTGTTCAGTGAACACCCAAAATACCCAGGCTTGTATATGAAATGGGTGACTATACAGTGGCCTGTAGTAGTTGATAACAGGAAAGCCACTGTACAAAACATAACTATAACAACATCTGAATAAGTAGATGTGTTAACACTTTAGATTTTAGTTTTGTTTAACTAATGCATATGCTTTTTTCTTTCAGTTGGCAAAATACTAGTTTTCAGTGGCAATACATGTATTCTAATTTCTCCATCTCTGTATTTACTTTTTTTTGTGTGTGTGTGTGTGTGTGTGTTTTTTGTTTGTTTGTTTGTTTTTGTTTTTTGTATTGAGAGATCACAACTGATGAGAGTTGGCAAATGTGTTCATGGGATAAATATATGTAGTACTTTCAGGAAGTCTGCTTAAATTTAATAAGCAATATTTAGGACTCAGTCTTTGTTTTATCATAGGAAAAGAGAGAACTGCTTATGATAACCAGAAAAGACATACCTGTATTCTGCAATGTATTTCTGTAGCTGCTTCAAAATAAACTGCAAAATCTGTGAAAAATATTCCAAAATCTTGTGCTGCATTCCCTGGAGAAAGAAAATTTAAGACTGTGAAAGCTTCATGAGTGTTTAATAATAGTCTTTTATATTCTTGACTAAGCAATGGTGATGGTGTATTATTGCAAGATTAATACATAAATCATTAGGAAACTTTAGTCATGTTAATACAGCAAGTCTGTGTTTTGTTTAATTCACTGATTCATCCTAAGGCACATATATTGAAATTTTGTGTGGCCTTTCATTAAAAGCCCCATCATGTCACCCACATTTTGCATCACTTGTCTTTTAATGGAGCACATAGCAATCGGGTTGTTCTGCAGTTTGATCTTAGTGCTCTCTACCCTCCAGGCAAATAACACGCTGGAAATTGTGGCGCGTGGTGATGGGTGAGGGGAGGATAACATGCGCAAGACAAGTGTGGTGTGACAGAGGTCCACAGCAGGAAAACTTCACAGGTTAAATGTAGCTGCATGCCAGTCCAGTATGGTCACAGGTCCTCCGAGCCTTTTGTTGAAGCAAGCTGTAGTGGGGAAGGGAAAGGGTGCTGTCCTTGCACCCTTCTTTCAGTCGGTCTGTATCTGCTTCCTCAACATGTGTGCAAAAGCTACTGTTAATGAGAGAGAAAAAGCCAAGAGCAGCACCAGAGCCTGTATACAGGAGGTATGGACGAAGTGGTCTGTGATGAGCATCAATTTTGTTTCCCCTATTACTCAGTGGGTACCGTAAGCCAACTTAATGTTCTTTGCTAAACACAGCATCACTGGATGTAAATGGGAGACCTCTTCAGAACACAGACCAGCTAAAGCCAGCCAGAAAAGAAACCAGAGTAAGACTGGCTGCCAAGGGAAGTGCTGAACATGGATGCAGTTTTCAAACTTGGATAGTAGCTGAGTCCATATTTAAACACCTAATTAGCCACTGCAGGCTCCAGTTTGAAACTTGGCTTCTCATTACTTTTTACAAATACATTGCCCAAGCATGCTAGGGAGACTGCTGCTGGAGACAGCACCGTGGAGATGAGTGGTAAAATC
Organism: Athene cunicularia; assembly: GCF_003259725.1. Classification (NCBI taxonomy): domain Eukaryota; kingdom Metazoa; phylum Chordata; class Aves; order Strigiformes; family Strigidae; genus Athene; species Athene cunicularia. The sequence continues at coordinate 73,182,837 of NW_020799091.1, read as the reverse complement.
CGTGTCTGATGGAAAAGAAGAAAAGAAAAAGAAAAAAAATCAGCAAACAACAAGGCACTCAGTCACTCCACTTATTTTGTTTTGGCAAAAATACAAAAACAATCCCTTTCTCTTCTCCTCCCTATTTTTTGTAATGACAATTCACACCTGTCAGTCAAAGTCTGCAAGTTGAAACTTGCAAAAAATCTTAAGCCAAAAATAAGAATTTCTGCTAAAAATTAATTGAACATAAAATACATAGCCTGCCTTATCCTGTTCCTTTATTCATCAGTACAGGATCAATAAAATATTTTAAAAGGAAGAGAAGGTCTTGTATATTGCTTCTCTCTTGGCCAGATTTCAAAGCAGCTAATTAAATTCTGTCTGCCCTAACTCCTCCTGTAGTTTTCATTTAGTGAGTTGTGCATTGCCCTATTTTATCAGCACCAACTTGGCAAAATGCTATGGAGGATCATCACCCAGAGGAGGCTGTTTTCCATGGCAGGAAGAGTGGTCCACAGAGACCCTCACTCAAATGAATGGGTGAGCATGAACTTCTTCAAGCTACTGATGTGAGGCATGCCACTCCTTCCCACTGGACTTCTTCCCATCACATCCTTGCTCCAATTTTCTTAGCTGCTGACCATGCACAGGCTTGCCATACCACAGCACATGCCGTCTGGCATAGATCGAGCCTGGTGGGAAGTATTAGGATGGATCCCTGGGCAGCCAAACGTCACTACCTTCTCTCTCTATAGCCAACTGGATACCATGCATATATACCACCAGGAGCTGGGAGCTACCAGTCTGTGCCTGGCTGGCCACCTAGTTAGGAAGTAGAATTTCTGTGCCTAAGAGTCTGCCTGCCTTGCTGCAAAGCACCAATAACCTGTGTCCTCAGGGGTTCAAGAGGCACCTCCTGTGCATTGGTGTGCAAGCACATTTTGCTGGTAAGATGCTTCTCCTTTGAGCTGACTGGCCTCATGTATGCACTTTCATTTCAGAAAGCTTTTAGAGCCCTGAGAAAATGAAAGCAATGTGGAAATGTGTAATGTCAATATTATTTTATTTAGTATAAAATTATACTTTCATTCAGTGTAGAAAATGTACCTACAGAGCATAGAGTGTCAAGAGAGGCTAGATTTAGATGCACAGGCTTTGAAGCCAGATAATTCCATGTGTAAGAGGAATAAATTTTATGATTTTAAACTGAAAGAGGGTATACTTAGATTGGACATAAGGAAGAAATTCTTTATTGTGAGAGTGGTGAGACACTGGCACAGGTTGCCCAGAGCAGCTGTGGCTGCCCCCTCCCTGGCAGTGTTCCAGGCCAGGTTGGACAGGGCTTTGAGCAGCCTGGTCTAGTGTAAGGTGTCCCTGCTCATGGCAGGGGGGTTGGAACTAGATGACCTTTAAAGGTCTCTTCCAACCCAAACCATTTTTTGATTCTACATGTATGTGCATGGGAGATGCAGTCATGACGCAGGTACAGGAGCCTATATGCTTCTATTTTTTGATGCATAAAGTCAAGAGTGGATGTAATGAAAACAAGTAAACAGTATTGATTTTTTTTTTCCAATCATGGCATTTAAACAACATGATTCAAATGAGGTCTCACAAACAAAACAGTTGTTCAATGAAAATCCTTGTCAGTTCTGTGTCACAGGTTATTCCTCTGTCTTATGTAGTCCATTGATGTCAGATTCCTGGAAAGCAAAAAGCGCACAGAGTAAATGGGAAGAGAGCAGGTAATCATTGCAAGGATTCTGCCAAAAGTGTCTGCTCTGTGTATCCAATTTTATATCCTTAATATCTATAGTATGTTAGTGAAGTCTGATTCCCTGCTGCCTTGCTAGTCATTTGCATCTCTGCACTGTGATATAAAAGGCTTCCTTGCTGATTGGATAGCTTTTTATATCTTCTCAGCACTCATGTTTCTCTGACATAGATATCTATGCAAAGTACAAGGCTTGTGAGGATCTGGCCCTTGTAGTTCATGCTTCATTGCCACAAGGTAAGTCAAAACAGCACTCGCACAAAATGTGGGAAAGGGAAGTCATGAGGAGCGTTCACCGTCCTCCTGCCTGGCATCTGAAGGTTACTGAAGGCCAGACTAGACCCAGGCAGAACAAGTCAGAGTAGTCCCCAGCCCTGTTTCCTTGCGAGTCGCTTGCCAGACAAAATCACTCTAATCCAATTCGGGAAGCTTGTCCCGTGCCCCAGCTTGCGTTCTCCACTGGTGGAGGAATGGTGGCACAGATGGAGAAGTGCCAGGGTTGGCTGCCAGCTGGCTGCCGGAGGCGGCTTTGCATGAGTGCTTCTTCCCATGGGTGGCGTGAGCTCTGCCCCGCACGGCTGCTCAAGGGAAGCTCGTAGTGGCTGAGTATCTGGTCCTTCAAGTTAAAAGGGTTGAAATATGTATGAAACATAAGGTGACATTTTGAGTGTCTCAGATCAGAGCACGGACGTTACTGAATTTAAAATGTAACTGCAATTTCCTGACTAATACCAAGTCACTTTTATATTCATGCAGTGATTGTTCTTTATTCTTAAAATAGCCCATTATACCTCAAGGCACAGGTGATATTTTTATGATGATGGAGCTTCATTATCAGCACATTACAGTTCAGGCTGTTGTTTGGTGCAAGGGCTGTTTATGATCAGCTGTCCTTTTTTATTCTCTCTCAATTTATATGCTTTTGTAGCCTGTTCGTTTGTGATTTGCTTGAACAAGAATAGAGAAGGGGAAAAAAAGAAGGGAAAAAAAAAAGAGAGATGCACTGGAGATCCAGTGTTGTTGTCTTTTACTTCCTGTAGCTGAGCTGTACAATTTACCTTTGTGTCTCCAAGTTTCTGAGTCCATTCAGATAATATGAACAGTTAAATTGCTCCAGTAGCCTTATACCTCTGCAGACACTCAGCCTGTTTGTTAGAACGCAGGGCTTTCTGTGGTGAAGTGTACAGGATATTATAAATAAGGTATTCAACAGGAATGAGATAACAAAAAGAACCCTGAGACGTATTTGCTATTCCCTCAAAACAAAAACCTTGCAGGTAGTGGCAACCACAGAAAACTGAAGGCAGGATTTACAGTGGAGTAGGAGCATCCCCAGCCTGGGCATTTACTGCACTAAGGGTGAAGATGTAGCGGATAGAGCTGTAGCTGCGGCTGTCACAGAGGCAGGACAACAATTAGGGGGAAGGAGAGAGTTGGGAGAGATCTGCTCCTCGGTGAGTGCCCCTCTATCTCCCTCCACCAGCAGTAGCTGCTGCTCCACATACCCCAGTCCCTGGCTCCACATTGGCAGCAGCATCAAGCAGCGGCCTCTTCCTGGACTATGGCAGAGAAAAAGGGGATGGTGACTAGAGCTGTTTTGCTGCCCCCAGAAGCCCATCGTTTTAGGCTCCTGCCTGCTTTGCCTGTGAGCTGTCTATAATGCCAGGAATTACCTTTGGTTCTGTTAAGCACAAAAAAGGTTACATGAGAGGCTGTAGTAATTACAAGAGTGAATTGTCATGGCATAGGAATTTGTGGAAGTGATGGTGAGGCCCCAGTCGGGAAGAGCATTTCAAGTGACATACCTGCTCATTTGCCTGGAACTAGCCTGCTTATTTTAAAAAAAAAACCCAAACAAAAAACCACTGCCTTCATACAGTGAAACCCAACTAATCATCAGTTCCTAGAAAGTTTGACTTGAAAGAAAGGCAAATTCAGCATCCAGATGAGAGAGATTCACAGGAGTCTCAACAGATAATGTTTTGCCATAACTTCCAGTACTGTGCCTTCGTCGCACCTCCTGTTTGGCACAGACCCAGCCAGCCGTCCTTGCTCTGAAGGCTGTATGTGGCATAACTGTGGTTACACTTGCAGCCGCCCTCCTTGCCCCATCTTTTTATCCATCTCTTTAGCTTTGCGTAGTCTGGTGTGTCACTGGGGCAGGTGCAATGATTACCTTACTCATCTGTGCTGTGCACCCAACAGAGGAGCTTTCATCAGATAGTAGGTCCTGATGCAATACAAATAATAATTACCAGGAGCACTATGATCAGGCATGGATTTACTGGGTGGGAACAGGATATGGATGTATGAGAAGAGGGCAGTGAGGAAGGGGAGAGTAGTTGGAGGGCCTCTAGGTGATAATATCCTGGAGATTGCTGCCTCAGCATTTCTAGTTTAAATAGTTTGACATAGAGATTCTGGCAGGTACTGTGTAATTTTATATTAATCCTTTTCCCTTCCATAAATCAGACTTGGTGTCTGATGGAATAATCACCAGAACTCCAACAAACAACACACCTGTCAATGATAAGCTGTTTCTTCTGACAACTCGATGTATAGCTGTCTATTTGCTGGATATGCAGTACATTTGACGTTTGTGCAATTCTGTTTTCCTTCTGAGTTTTTTTATGTGCATCTCCCTCTGTCTTTCTCTCCTGTATACAGATGTTCGTATTCACCCCATGGAGCCTATGCCCAAAGCAAACTTGCCCTTGTGTTATTTACCTATCGACTACAGCATCTTCTGACTGCAAATGGAAGCCATGTGACTGCTAATGTAGTAGACCCTGGAGTAGTGAATACTGATCTCTACAAGCACGTGTTTTGGGTTGTAAAAGTGGCCATATGGATGACAGCCTGGTTATTTTTCAAGGTATGCCATTTTTTAAGTAATTTTGTTGACAATGTTCCTCATTGTGAGATCTTTAAGCACAGAGCTGTAGGTGTTTTGAAGTTAATAATGTATGGTATTTATTGCATTTCTCTGTGCTGATGAGATGTACAAAACTGATAAAGATGGTCCTTCCCCAGAATAAACAGTTATTTTAAATGGAGGGAGATCTCACAGTAAGGGAAGGAAATGCTTTCCGCTGTCTGACCATACACTGATTATCTCCGCCCTGATCTACCCATGTGCCTCTGTGCATGCATGTGGGCAGAACATTGTCCTAACATGGAGCCAGAATATGCAAAGTGTTCCTTGGAAATGTCTTGTACATCCTCTAATGAGAAGCGGACGTGATCTGGCATGGTGTACACGTACTCAATATATTACAGAGAAGAGAGCAAAGGAAAGAATGAAGCTGTACAAAAAAGGTGGTGGGAAGTAGCCGCGTTCCAGGCTGTGCAGGTCCAGACTCTTGTTCTCTGGGAGGTGGGACAATTTTCATTCAGCTTTTTCATTATAACACAGTTGTAGTGATACCTGATTGACTATTATCTATTCCTCGTCTGCATTAGGAAACTTAAAGCTGTTTGGTAAAACCAATCCAGAAGTGGGGCAGACCCAGTTAAGGTTAACTTCAGTAACATTTTATAGTGGTGTAAGTAGATCAATCAAAAATCAGTTTAGCTGCATAGGTGCAATCTCCTCATGTGGACAAGCCTTAGGAGGATTTGTGCTGAGAAAATGTACTGCTTATAATTCTTTCAGAAAGTAGTTTTGGATTAAGTGAATGGAACCTGATTCCATTAGAGAAAATTAAATGTTCTAATTAAAATGAAGTATTTTAGATCAAGGGGCATGTCCCACAAAGCAAATTAATTTTAAACTTTGATATGGAAATATCACTAGCTTTAATTTTAGAAATGAAACTGGAGGCTGGAAGAGTGGCTGCAAAATAAGATGCAAACAAATAAACCCATATTTAAAAAGATTAATAGAAACTTCTGAGTACACCTTGAATATTGCAATAAAATTGTAATAAGAATGCTCATAATATGTAATGCATTCTTAAAGAAGCAGAATGCAGCTTTGCCAGATTGTATATATTAAACTTGTTTTGCCTCTTGTGATTGCCATTTTAAATGACAGTCTCGGGTGCTGGTGTTTTTATGATTAGACTTACTCCACCTTGCTAAAATAACAGTTTCATGTAGATGTTAGGTTGTTCTTAGTATTACCTCCAGAGCCACAAAATTCTGACAAAAAGTCTCTGTCTGAGAATGAAAATTGAGTCCCTTGTTGTTTACAGCACTCAATCTCATCCAGTTTTATTGGTGTGCCCAGGGAGACATTTTTGTATTATACTAATGATGTTTATACACTGAATGGGATGTCACAGAACACAGATAAAATGAGTTTGGATTTATCACAAGAGGGAGTCTTATACTTGCAGCTCTAATAGTAATGCTGCTGATAGTTCCTGATCACTTCTGATTCTCCGAATGAGATACTGCTGTAAAGGAATTCTGCCTTGCAACAAATGATGGACAGACAAACTGATTTGCATGGAAGTGCAATGTGTGTACAGCATGAGAAGAAAATGTATTAACTGCTTTTTGAATCATAATAACTTCAGGTTTGGGTGAATGCTTAAGTTATTGAGGTTGAGATTTTCACATTTTTATTAACACTCAGTGTGTCTTTCCCATAAGCCAAAAGAGAGGGAAACTCCTACTATCACTCTTCCTGTCCTCAGATTTTTGAGTTACAGCTCCAAATTCCACTCTTTGCTTATTGCTTAAGATAGTCCATGTACACAGGATTGACTTTGCTTTCCTTTCTCACATTCATACAATCATAGAATGCTTCAGCTTAGAAGGGATCTTAAAGACCATCTAGTTCCACCCCCCTGCCATGGGCAGGGACACCTTCTACTAGACCAGGCTGCTCAAAGCCCCGTCCAACCTGGCCTGGAACACTGCCAGGGAGGGGGGAGCCACAGCTGCTCTGGGCAACCTGTGCCAGTGTCTCACCAACCTCACAGTGAAGAATTTCTTCCTTACATCTAATCTGGATCTACCTTCTTTCAGTTTAAACCCACTACCCCTCATCCTATCACTGCACTCCCTGATAAAGAGTCCCTCCCCATCTTTCCTGTAAGTCCCCTTTAAGTACTGGAAGGCTGCTATAAGGTCTCCCTGGAGCCTTCTCTTCTTCAGGCTGAACAACCCCAACTCTCACAGCCTGTCCTCATAAGGGAGGTGCTCCAGCCCTCTGATCATCTTCATGGCCTCCTCTGGACTTGTTCCAACATGTCCATGTCCTTATGCTGGGAGCCCCCAGAGCTGGTTACAGTACTTCAGATGGGGTCTCACAAGAGCAGAGTAAAGGGTCAGAATCACCTCCCTCGACCTGCTGGCCACAGTTCTCTTGATGCAGCTCAGGATATGGTTGAGATGGGCTGCAATTGCAGCTGGCTTACAGTCTGATTTTCATTCCCTAATACTCCCAAATCCATCTCTGGAGGGCTGCTCTCAACCACTCCTTGTCTAGCCTGTATTTGTCCATGGAATTGCCCTGACCCATGTGCAGGACCTTGCACTTGGCCTTGTTGAACTTCATGAGGTTCTCACAGGCATTCAGAAGCACTTCTTCATATAGGTACCCCCTGTTCAGCTCCAGCAGAACTGCATCACAAGGTGATGTTTAGATCCACAGCAAGCTCACGTTGAAAGCCTGCCTGGTGATTTCAGTAGCACTGTACCAAGTGCTATAATACCCAGCATTCAAGCCTGGGTGGGTCTTTTGTTGGTCTCATGCACTAGGGTAAATTTCCCTTGAGAAAAGTAAGAAAGCAAGTACAAGAAAAGTCATTTGTCTGATAATATTAACTGATGGTTGATATTACAGATTTCTTCTCCCCTGGAATTTTGTTCCTGAGTGCACATACATGAATCTTCCTTCTTGGATTATAGCAGTAATGCAGTGAAGATAAGGTGATAGCTCTCTAATCATATTGGCTCCACTAACTTTTCTCACCCTGAAGTATTCTGAAGCTGTTTCTAAATGCATGCAGGAAATTGCTTCACCTGCTGCAACCTGGCGCTCATGCCCAGATAGCTCTGGTGAGGAAACGCATCATGAATTTATCACATCACATACCCTCGGGAGACAGTCAACATGTTGTTCGATTTAATTCCAAAATATTGTGGCAGAGCCTTCCACTACCTTTAAATGCGCTTCTGCCAGCACTGGTCCCTGTTGCATTCAAGTCAAATACCTCCTAGGGATAGCAGTGTGGCCCCCGCTCTGGTTGAGCTGCTTGCATTTGAGGCAACTCCGCGTGGCAGACAAGGCCGTTGACTCAACATCTGCCTCAGAGCTGCCTCAAGATATTTAGGTACTTAAACATATAAGCCTACAGGCTCAGTAATAGGCCATGATATGTACATATAATTTACTCAAAGTATTAACAGCTTGAGTTTCTTGGAACTGTGTAACATTGTCTTCTGGTCTTCATACATAGCTCAAAAAAATCTCTGAGAAATCAGTTTGGGGTTTTTTTCCCCCAATAAGCTGCAGTGAGAAGCACCCCTGTGGAAATAAGACTGGCCAAGCTAAAGGATCCGGCAACAGTCATAAAATTTGTGGAATGAATGCCTGCCCTTTAGAAGTGATGGTTTCATTCTTTCTCAGCTTGATTCTTTCTCAGGAAAGTTATTGTCTGCGGCAGTAGTTGTTCTTTAAATTTCCATTTTGCAAATGTTTTCTCTACATTTTTAATAAACAGGGTTTGCACCTGTCACACACAAGAGAGAAATTATGTTTATTCCCCAAAAATAAATTAATTTCTACCCCTATGACTTCTCAGTAAATAGAAGCTGACAAGCTGTCACAGTCCTCTGCAGTGCAGTGCAGTGAAATAGTTATCCCTTAGGAATTTTTAACATAAAATTATCTTTTTTTTGAAGACATAAAGTGCAAACTAGGAAACAATAACTAATTAATAAGATAATAATAGCCTAAAAAAATAGTTGGACATCAAACTGCAGTTTAGACGACTGTGCGACATACTGGTTTTAGTGATGGTACAGTCCAAGCTGGAAGCCAGGAAGGTACCATTTTACCTCTCAAGTATTTCTGCTTCTGCTATGGATACTGAATATTCATTCTTAAGCCAGATGGCCTCTGCTTGTGATACTATTAAAATGCCTTAGAGAAAAAAAAAAAAAATGTTGACTCTCATTGATGTCCAATGGCAGGGACTGTTCTGCTTCATATGACTTCATTATGCCATCAAAATAGAGACATTTCCTGCATAGCAGGTGTTGTAAACTTTCCTGCATTGTGACAAGCTTGGTGAACATGCCATTATCAGAGTATTTGGTTCTTTCAGCCACCTTAGATTGGTATTTAGGAAGGTATTGTGGCAGGAATACTGTGCATCAGATCTAGTCTTAGCTGTCATTTCCAAAGACATAGTGCCACGTAAGTGATTATTGACTGACAAACTGAAAACGAGTAGGATTAGTGACCCTGCCAGCCTGTAGAAGTGAAGGGAAAGGCTTCAGGAGCACAGGATAGAAATCAGCCAATATAAACTGGTTCATTTCTTTCATCTGTCAAAACAGGCTTAACTTTAGTGTGATTTTTCTACAACACTTTTAAAGAAATGGTTCCAGTCTGTAAGTGCTGCTAGAAGACAAGATCTAAAGAACCAGGATTCTTTATTCCTGCCAGAGGACATAGTCATGCAGGTCTTATTGCAGCATTTCTTATTCAAACTGTCCCTTTGGCACTGTGAATGTAGAAAATTCATTTCATCCTCCTCCCGAGGTGTCAGAAGACAAACACATCATCACACAATAACACCAGCTGTAGAGAATGAGAATAATTAAATTCTACAGCTGAAAGCAGCAATTCATCAGCATCAACATCTTCCGTCCATATAAGTGTGTGGTCCTCATGTAAAGCTAGTCTAGAATTTTCTCACAGAATGAAAGGTCCTTGCAGAAGCATGTCATTTGTGTTTAATTTTTACAAAAGGCTTTTCATATCAAAAATAGGATTCTAGTCAAAATCAGAGAGAAGGAAATGGTCTATTTTGTTCCAGTAACTCCGGTCTTTAAGCAGGTCCCATTTTCATACACATTGTTATAAGGATTTAAGCTTCAGAGCCATAGGCTTTCTTTTTTTCCATCTCATAAATATTTGATTATTCATACAGCCATAATGATTCTAGGGGAAAAGATGGAGGGACCCATCTGAGAAGGCTAATGAATGATCCACCTTTGAGCTCCCAAATCCCGGTCATCTGGGTATTTTTCTTGCCTGTGAATCCCTGCACTAGCGTAGGCATCCAGGTCCTGCCTGTTACGGGGTATGTTGATACAGCTTGGCTGCTTTATTTATTCTAACTGCTGAATAAGAAGGCTTCAGACCACAGTCTCTTGTGTCTACCCCCTAAAGTAGGCTGACTCTCAGTGCACACTTAAATAGCATTGGACCCAGGCCTCCACTGAACCTGTTGTTCCCCTGTGTCCCCAGATACCATTGGTTTTGTGCATGTTTTCTCAGGACTAAGCAGTTGTGTGAGCCGGCATAGTCAGGATGCAAGAACAACCACAAAACCACGGATGAAATGCAAAGAGTAAATTTATTCTTGTTACCTCATGACCCAGGGGATCTCCGTAGGAGCACCTGGGCAGAGGCATTCAAGCAGAGACACAGGCACTGTGGAGCTCAGTCCTTTCTAGGCAGAAAAAGGAGAAGAAAGAAAAGTTTCTCGAACCTGCTGCTTTCACCTGTGTATATCAGGGATTTCCATTGTGCTTTGATCTTTCCTGCAGCAGGGCAGGAATCTCAATGATGTTTGATAAGGTGCCTCTGAGAGGCCTATGTTATCTAAATGTGGACATTCTACCCATCAAGCACATGAAGCTAAACAACAATTAGTATGATATATGTGTTTTTCGACACCCCAGCTGCAAGTCACTAGAGCATGTTTACAGTCCTCCTCACCAATCTTCTGTAGTATTCCCACAGCTGTCAAAATATTTATTATAAGAAGCATGTTAAGAGTTGCTGGAGAGTGTTTTGATGGCAAGAAAATGAAGGATTTGTGTTGTGTGCCTTGGTGTATGGCATGCAAAGGATGCTGGACAGGACAGCACAAAATGGGTGGGATTCTGTTGCAGTGCAACAGAGGGAGTCAAGACTTGAAATTCACAGAATCACAGAGTCATCTAGATTGGAAAAGACCTTGAAAATCACCTAGTCCAACCATTAACCTCACACTGACCATTCTAAACTACACCATATTCCTCAGCGCTATGTTAACCTGACTCTTAAACACCTCCAGGGATGGGGACTCCACCACCTCCCTGGGCAGCCCATTCCAACACCTAACAACCTGTTCTGTAAAGAAATGCTTCCTAATATCCAGTCTAAACCTTCCCCGGTGCAACTTGAGGCCATTACCTCTTGTCCTATTGCTTGTTATTCATCATAGAATGGTTGGACTTTAAGAAAGAGACCTTAAAGATCATCTAGTTTCAACCAATCTGCAAGAGGCAGGGACACCTTCCACTAAATCAGGTTGCTCAAAACCCCATCCAACCTGGTCATGAACACTTCCAGGGAGGGGGCATTCACAACCTCTCTGAGCAACCTGTTCCAGTTTCTCACCACCCTCACAGTAAAAAAATTTTCCCTCTTTCAGTTTGAAACCATTACCCCTTGTCCTATCACTACAGTCCCTGATAAAGTGTCCATCCCTATCTTTCCTGTAGGGCCCCTTTAAGTGCTGGAAGGCCACTATAAAGTCTCCCATGGGTCTTCTTTTCTCCAAGCTGAACAACCCCAGCTCGTCTTCATACGGGAGGTTCTTCAGACCCCTGATCTGGTGACTCTCCTCTGGACACACTTCAACAGGTCCATGTCCTTCTTAAGTTGGGGGCCCCAGAGCTGGACACAGTACTCCAGGTGTGGTCTCACGAGAGCAGAGTAGAGGGTCAGAATCACCTCCCTTGACCTGCTGGCCACACTTCTTTTGATGCAGCTCGGGATACAGTTGGGCTGGGATGCAAATGCACACTCCTGGCTCATAGTCAGTTTTTCATTGCCTAATACTAAGTCCTTCTCTGGAGGGCTGCTTTTAACTACTCATTGTCCAGCCTGTATTTGTGCATGGGATTGCCCTGACCCATGTGCAGGACCTTGCACTTGGCCTTGTTGAACTTCATGAGGTTTTCATGGGTCCACCTCTCAAGGTCCCTCTAGATGGCATCCCTTTCCTCCAGCATGTTGACTGCACTATACAGCTCGGTGTCACTGATAAACTTGCTGAGTATGGACTTAATTCCACTATCCATGTTGCCAATAAAGAAGTTAAACAGCACTGGTCCCAGTACTGACCCCTGAGGGATGCCACTCATCTTTGCTCTCCACTTGGACATCAAGCCATTGACCCTAACTCTTTCAGTGTGACCATCCAACCAATTCCTTATCCACTGAGTAGCTCATTGATCAAATCCACGTGTCTCCAATTTAGGGACAAAGATGTTGTGGGGGACAGTGTCAAATGGTTTGCACAAGTCCAGGTATCCAGGTAGATGACGTCAGTTGCTCTTCTCTTATCCACCAGCACTGTAACTCCATCATAGGCCACCAAATCTATCAGGCACAATTTGCCCTTAGCGAAGCCATGTTGGATGTCACCAATCACCTCCTTATTTTCCATGTGCCCTAGCCTAGTTTCCAGGAGGATCTGCTCCATGATCTTGCTGGACACAGAGGTGAGACTGACTGGCCTGGAGTTCCCTTGGTCCTCCTTTTCTCCCTTTTTAAAAATGGGAGTTATGTTTCCTCTTTTCCAGTCAGTGGGAACTTCACTGGACTGCCATGACTTCTCAAATATGATGGATAGTGGCTTAGCCCCTTCATCCGCCAATTCCCTCAGGACCCATCTCATTAGGTCCCATGGACTTGTGCACCTTCAGGTTCCTTAAATGGTCTCAATCTTGATCTTCTCCTACAGTGGGTAGTTCTTAATAATCCTGGTCCCTGCCTTTGTCTTCTGCATCTTGGGTGGTGTGGCTGGAGCACTTGCCAGTGAAGATTAAGGTAAAAAGTCATTGAGTACCTCAGCCTTCTCCATATTCTGGGTAACCAGGTCTCCCTGGAAGTTCTTGTTTACAACTCTTACTGGAGCTGCTGCTGGCTTGATCTATCCCCAAACCACACCCAGGCTTCCTCTTGGAGGGTGCTAATTGGAACAGGCTGAAACATAGCTGTGGAGCAAGCGAAAAATTAATGAGTGTGCACAAACAGATCCATCTCGCACCATGTCCCACAGTTTTAGTTGTTTGGTTAAAACCAGAAAAGCATCCTTTTTTTTTTTTTTTTTTTTTTTTTTTTTTTTTTTTTTTTTTTTTTTTTTCCCTGACAGTGGGAAAAGGGAAGGATATCTTCCATCTTTTAAAAGTGTTCATAGGACAGGAAATCTGTCAGCATGTCTAACTCTGCCTGCAAGATTGACCTTTTCTAGCCTGAAAAATGGCCTAAAGAAACATAGGTTAATCCTACACTATGCACTGTGTAGAAACCTATCCTTGCCCTATGTGAAATTGTTTTGGAGCAAAACTTTTGGACTGGTGACTGAAATGTTGTTATATCATTTTTCTGGCAGATCAGAAGTATACCGAAAAGATATTTCTACTGTGTAAGAAAGAGTTTATGCTTAACTCCTGTGTGGTAGAGAACTGTTGATTTAACTTGACAGCTCAGGCAGTTTCTTTCATTCTATCTGAAAGGAATTCAATTTGTATCCAAAAGAGTGAAAAAAAACTTCACTGTATTGATGTAATGAGGACAGAGTAAGAAAACAGTTAAGAAATTGTGAAAATATATGAGCCTAACCAGTGTTAACAAATCAGCACCTATTGTCTTATAATCTGTAACTATTTTCATATTTGGAACCCAGAGAGTTAGTTAGGAAAGTCATTTTCTATCAATCAATTTATTCCTTGCTAACATTTCTTGGCAGTATTTTCCTATGTATTTGGTTAATACCTTTGTATGGAAATCCCCAGCCAGACTTGTTGAAAATAGAGAAAACACAAAAGAGGAAGACAGTTTTCTGTGGACCAAACACATGCCAGGGACTCAGTACTGGTTTCTTTCAGTTTAAAGGAAGGTAACCACAATGCCTCTAATGTAAAGGTCTCAGAAAAGAGGTTGAAATTAAAGAAAATCTTGAAACTTCAACTAGACCATTAGTCTTTCACTTTCAATCCATAATCTGTAGTTAGTTGTTATGGTTATATCATCACACTGCTATAATTCTCCCTCACATGCATGGGAAGTTCTACCTCCATCACCACGTAATCAAATTTCCATTTTCTTTCAGTCAGGTAATGCAATGCTGTTGGAAACTTGAACCCACTGCCAACAGAATACAGGGCAGCCACTAGTCTTTCTCGTCAGCATATCTCTCAGATACTTCTTTGAGAGAGAGAAAGAACAAGAGGGAGAGGAGATCACCCCAGCCCCATTAAAACAACCCATTCATCAAGGGCAAGACAGGAGTTACAGGCAGTTTCTCTCTTCCATGCTGAAGAGGCATAACATTGAGTTAAGGAGAAAGACCACCCACCAGCTTTCCTTGGAAAATCCTGCTATCAAGCTTATGGGTGAGCAGCAGTTTGGAATTAGATCACTAAAATAAGGAGGTGGGGGAGTGCATATTCATATAAATATATACATATACACATGGCCAGTTTGCCACCACAGGTGGTACGCATTATAGATCAATTAATGTTTCCCTGGGGATGACCAACCTGCATTCCTTATTGTTTTGCTACTTGTGAGTAATGCATCTGTAACAAAACAATGCTGATAAAATTTATATCGCAGAGCACCATCACCTAAAGCCCCTACTTACTACAGAAAAATTAACTTTAGTAGGTTTTGGAGATTTACAGACACTCCTTTCCCACTCTCTGAATGTGACAGTCCTTAATTTACCAGTAATCCAAGGAGACTGAAAAAACGTTCAATGTGAGGTAAGGAAACTCTTCCATGAACAACATAGACACAATTTTTAATGGTTATCCTAAGCTTTCAGAGGTTCACAGAAAATGCCAAGTTCTGCCACGAAATTTCCTTTTCTGGTGGTCTAAGGCATCTCTGCCTGGAAGCAACCTCTGACAGTTCTCCTAGTTCATTAATGTCTGCAATATGAATGCCATCATCAGAGCTGCTCATCCAGTGATCAAATCATGGTCACTGCCGGTACTGGATCTGTCTTATCCTAGGATAAATATCTATAGTTGGCCAGATGAATCAGGCCCTTCAAGTGCCAGTTTACCCCTTTGAATGATGAAGGGGTCCTCTGGTGACTAGCTCAGCTGTAGACATCTTTGCTATGTAAAGGTATAAAGTTCATTAAGATGAATCCCATCCCAAGGTACAGGACATTAATTTTTTCTTATTTTTAAAACCAGTGATGCTAGTAAAGAAGTGAAGATAGTATATTTTTAGATGTACACAGAAGAGGGTAGGAACTGGAAAGGTGCGTTCATATATCTGGGGCACAAGTAACCTGTAATCAAGCTGTTTTTTCAAATAACAGCTCTAAGGTGTTTGAAATATCAGACCATTTCCCATATAAATTTGAAACGTGTTTGTAGGCAGCCACAGGTGAGGAAATCCCAGTTACTTATGAAATGTATTTCTCATATATGTTTACAATCCATTGTGTCTCCACCATTTGTCACACAGATACCCATTTACATGGGTAGTTATGTGTATTCCATGTATGTATTTATAATAGTGTAATAGTATTTATAATAGTGTAATGTATGTAACAAGAGAACCTCGGGAAGCAAACACCACCCACTATTTGAGGAAGAACTGGAAACAGCAAATACATCTTTTAAAATAACAGGATCGTCCAGAACCCACTTTGTTACTTCTGAAAAGTTTCAATTCAGAAGTGGCTTGAATAATTCTGGCTTTAGTAATGAGTATGACAATAATGACTGGCAGCCCCACACATTCGTGTTTGCATTTTAGAAAGGGTACTGATATACTGCAAAGATAAAGTTCACATGGTTCATTTTGTTCTTATTATGTTCCCAGCTAAATACATGGGATTTGGTGGATTTCAACAGGTAAACATGAGAAGGGAATTTGATGCAGTGAGTCTAGCCCCCATTTTTCTAGAAGGAGCTTTATCCTAGATGTGGCACAAACACAAGTCATTAATACAATCTGTCCTGAGTTAGTGGTTTCTATTTGTTATTACATATTTAAACATTCTTTTTCAATTGGGTCTGTGAGTCTCTTCAGGGCAAATGACTACATTTGGTTGTTGCCATCTCAGTGCTGGAAAGGGGAAGTAACCACAGGAGTTACGTTACCACAGAGCAGGCACTCTGCGGGGAGTACAGAGCATATGCAGAAGAGGATTTGGATGAAACCTGAGCAAGGTGCAATAAAACAAGAATGAACTTGGACAGCTTATCAGGGATGGGATTTATAGTGGTATTTGGCCTCATCATGCTGACCCACTTTTCTGTCACTGGAATAGGAAGGAGGTGCTGCTGCTGGTCCTAGGCTCAGGCATGGTCTGAAAAAATGAGTTGTTCCCAATGTCTCTTAGATGCTCATGAAAGTCTTGGAGCTAGATGCCACCAACTTACAAGCTTAATTTACTGTCTTATTAATAGTTTATCCCATTTAGTATATATGTAACTTTTTGAATGAATAGCAGGGGCCAGAGTTGTTGCCCTGTGTCTGGCAACCCTGTGTTCCCACGGTTTTGCTGCAAGCGCCATTGTGCAATGGCTCTCCAGCTGCCTTGCATCCCTGCAGCAACAGTATGCTGAGGCTGAATTTGTTTCAGGAAGAGCAGTATTGATTGACTTACTCAATATTTTTGCCTGCCAAGCTCTTGAGATGCAAAATGCAGTCTTTCACAGCGTCTGCCACTTGTCTCATACTATCCTAAAATGATTAAAATGTAGAGAGAGAAAAGCTGTCCCATTGTTTTTGGAGCTCAGAGTGTTGAAATAAAATTACATGCTATCAGTATATTTTGACAGGTGGCTCTGTTCTAAAAATGATTGTAGGAAAGGCATTATGGGGCAGCATGCTTATTTTTTTTCTGTCAGGGTTGTACATTGTCCAGGTACAAAGGTTATTTTTTTGACTGTCCAAGCTGTGAATGCAGCTTGGTTATTTTTCAGAGGAGTTCAGTTATCACCACTCTCATACATCATGACCAGTAATGACAATTTAGGTTCCCATTTTCCTTTGCATATAAAATGCTGACTTCCATCATCATGGAGTTTTGTTAATTCATCAGTGGCTTTGCACAAGTGTAGCTGATCATAACCTGCTAAACAAGTAAATGATGCCCAAACCTAAAACCATCCAGGTCCCAATCTTATTGTGTATTCTAGTAGCAAGGATTATCTGATCTGACATTGCATCCTCTATGTGGAGTACTGTCCTTATGTAAAGGATTTTACATGTCTGTTCCTGCTCCTCAGAGGTTATTCTTGATCGGGGACTGGTCTTTTATATTTCTTGCCAGGTTTGGGTTTGCGGCACATGTGTCTTATTTTATATGCCTATTGTCTGGGGAAGTGGATTAAGGCTGGCACAGATACACCAAACCCTAATTGCTTTAGAGGGCCTGCAGGTCTTCAAATGTTTATAATACTAGATTCACCTGATGTTGTTTGAAATCCATTCAACAAGAAGATCTGGAAGGCAGGTAGCAGAAAGTTTTACGTAGTCGTATTTTTTTATATATATAATTGCCCTGTTAATACTATTTTATATATTCTCAGTGCTCAGTTTTGTGTTTAGTGGTGTGATGGGTTTTTACTCCTTGTACTGGGGCAAGCCTATTTCATATGAAGCTGCAAAATATATCCATTACCCAGTACCTTGGCTGTATATCTTCTCCTGTGAGAGTTTCAACCCACTCTGCACAGCACTGGATCAAAGGCAGATTGGTGGTGAGTCATCTATTTCCAGCCTTTTGAATAACTGATAAAATATAAAATGTGTTTGTGCTGAGTTACCTGGACTTGTCATCTCCAGGTCACTACACAACAGTTCACTCAGAGAAGCCAAGGGGATTATAAAGTACCTCCAGTGCTCAGAAGCAGCACTCGCATATGTGATGCACAATCTGTCCTGCTCTGTACTGGTTGGAAAGAAAGCATTTTCATCATTAGCGTCATTAGGCTTTATGGGTGTGAGCAGGTACCATCCGCTCAAGGATGGTACCAGTGCTATCACTGTTACCATAAAGACAACACATCTTTTGTGTGTTGATTTCAGTTTGATTGTGTAGAAGCTCTACGTAACAACCTTCTTCGATTTTCTCTTTATTGTCAAGTTATATCATGATACCTAGCAATAGCCTTTAATCAAACTAAACAGGAGTGACGCTGCTTTTAAGGAAACAATTTTGTCAAGACAAGAATGAATTGAAGCAAGCTGACTGGAAATGTATTTACTTTGAGAAATGAGAAAGAAGAAGAAAGAAGTAAGAAACTTTTTAATGGAGAAGATCAGCTGATAGGATATCTGCAATATGAAGAGATCAGAGGTGTCCCAAGAGGTTCCTGCAGTCCTCCATTCCTTCTGAATTACTTTTGTATTTAGAATCAGATTTTTTTCCCTCAGGTTTATCTGTTTTTCACTCATGCTAAAAAAAAAAAAAAAAAAAAAAAAAAAAAAAAAAAGAGGAGTCCAGTATAAGGGTCCAAAAGCAAAGATTTCCCAACAAACATTCATTTTGATTTTCAACATGTTGAGTACCCAACAAATTCTTCTTTAGGAAAACCTTTGGTCAAGATGTGCCACCTTGTGCACTCACCTCCACCCTTGCCTTTTTAGACAATAGTTCTTCCAGTTGCTGATGAGCTGTGTTGAACTGTGCTTCCAAAAGTGCTGGCTTTTGTTTACAGGAAAAAAAAAAAAAAAGGGGGGGCTATGGTTCAGACTGAAGAGCCTTCAATGAAAATGAAACCTTTTATTGTCCTGGTCAAGAAATCTGTGCATGCTATTAAAAAACAAATTAGCCAAGATAAATTAAAAATGGATCTGTAGAGATAGTTGGCATAGTTACCCTGTTAATCTCTGATCTGGCTTACCACAGTATTCTTCTAGAACAAGAGACCCCTTCCAGTAGAGAGGCCAGGCAGCCAGGCCAGCAGCAAGGAGTGTGACACTTGCATGTGTGGCTTCCCCTGTGTTTTCCACAAGCACTTCAAGGCCATCCTCTTTGTCCTTTCTGTCTGGTTTGCATCTAAAGTACTTCAGAGATTACTAGCTCAGGGGAGGCTTGTATTCTCTGGAAGTCAGTTGAGGATCTCCAACTGACAGTGTCCAGAGTAGACTAGCAGTGGTTTGCATAATGAGAATTTCCACTCCTAAAACTTCCAGAACAGAGAGTTTGGTTTGGGATTTTGCCTGAGGTGAACAAAGGTATTCTTATGTTCTTGTTTTATGATGGTGTTTTCCTGGTGTTTTCACCACTACGTGCCATATTTTTCTTGTAGAGAAATTATACTGCACATATTAAAATTTGAGGAAAAAAATCCCCTTTTTTTTTTTTTTTTTTTTTTTTTTTTTTTTTTTTTTTTTAGTTTTTATGGACTTTTTTGATGAAACCATGATGTGGTATTTTAGAGACTGCAAAGCTCGGTTCTTGGTCTTTCTTTGGTGGTCTTTAAAATCAGAGCAATAGACCTGCTGCAAACTACTGATCATGGATCCATTATGATAGCTGTGTTAATGCTCCAAACTACAGAGTTAAAGCCATGCCCTCAGATATGAATGGATGCCTAGATTTAAAAATAAATCCTTTGGATTATACCAAAAATTTGAACTGTTGAAAAATAAATGGCATGGTGAACTGAAACGTAGGTCTCTTAAGCTGCCCTCAATTTAGCTATATTTCAGTAGTATCTCATTCACCTTTCATTGTTGTCAGCAGCCTATAGGGTTTCTTTTATATTTGATGGAAAAATCTGTCTATGAATTATGTCACTGAAATATATGTGGTTTTACCACTTCAAGGAATTAATAAACAGCATGTAGTTTTTCTGGTAAAGAACACCGCATTGCTGAATCATTTGTGCCAATAGGTATTTCTTAATGTAAACAGTTTTCTCCAGTAAAAAAAATTCCTTATTTTCATGTGTGGTAGGTGGAAGGTATTTTCGTTATGTAAGTACATGTAACTTCATTTCTTATTTTTCCATATTTTTACTGTCAACATGTATTTCTTTAAAAAATTTGTTGATAGTAGGTATTTTTAACAGGTTTTTGCAAGTATTTTCTTATTACAATTACAAAGCGCCTTTATCATAGAAAAATAAATGCATTTAAAATGCAGGAGCCTGGCGTACCTTTCATATTTTGGAGTCCCTTTGCTAAAATCTGTGGAGACTAGATAATTTTCATGTCAAAATATCACTTACCTTCAAGTATAGAACTTTTTAATATACAAAATTATATTAATAAAAGCTATAATTTCCTTTTGAATCGTATACTAATCAAAAATGTAGCTTACTGTAGCTTTGCAAGTTGAACTTATATTATCAAGTAGTTTTCAATAATATTCTTTCACTTTTAATTTCAGTAACCTGCAATACCTAAGAATTTTTAGGAAAGATAGATAAATGTCTCTAATAAAACACAAAGCACTGAATATTTTGGAAGACTGCAAGATCCTTTTCATTTGATCTGCTGTTTGTTATTGTCACTGTAGATTATGGATGAGAAAACTTGAAATTATCCTCTGGTTAATATACTTTTGAATTGGAAGAAAAGACAGAGCTACAATGCAGCTGGCAAGTAGTCAGCTAACAACCTCCATTGCAGGCGTTTAAAACACCTCTTCAGTGGGGCTTCTTGGTGATAAAATACGTAGGACTGGCTTTCCTGACAACCCGTGGAACATGATAGATGATAGTAACCTTTTCTCTAAATTAAACCAGAAAACTGGGAGCCGTCAGGGCAGTGCAGTCAGGCACATGAGCTTTGGGATAGCAGCTTCCTTTCCTGCTCCTCACCCCATGAATACATATTTTTATGTTTATTTTTAAATTATGTCAGTATATTCAGGTCTATATTTTCATGTGTATTTCACTGAGCGTCCTTCACACTTTGCATCTTTGAAATAGTTGTATTTGTCCTTATTTAATATAACAGAAGTTAGCACAGGCCAGAGGTCTGTCTAGATTTTATTTCCTTTCCTAAACAAAAGCTCTTTGAGTGTGAGCATCTCTCTACTACTTGCAAATGAGGTGTATGCTGAGAGAATCTTCAGTCTCATTTTGTAATTTCTCATGCCTAAATAAAGGAAAAAACCCCAGAGTGAGCTTTTTTGAAATGAGTTTACATTTTCAGAGAAGGAGTTAAAGAGCATACTTGTCTTGGGCATCTATTTTTGCTTAGGAAACATCTTCTGTAAGAATGTGTACCTGTGCTATTTTCTCTTCAGATTTCTCTTTGTGATTATGTTTTTTGTTTTCTGCTGTGGTCATCTACAGCTATTTGTAAATTCTTCATAATATCAATTTAGACTACAAGAGGAATCTGCCTGATATTTCAAGAACCAAACCATTTTTCTCCATTTTATTATATTAGTGATTAAAAAATATTGCTGTTTTCTTCTGCAGAACTGTGGTAAGACACCCAAATCTTTTTATTTCTAGTCACAGCTGTATATTAATTCTTCTGAAAATCTCTCCCTTCTATCAGATGCTGCTGGTAACTGTTGTCAGGGGTTTGAGTAGCTATGCTCTGATGGCAGGAGTGAAGTTGTCTTATTTTTCTAAGCAAAGACCAGATGTTTGTTCTGGCATAAGCAGACTGATTTGCAGTTAAAACCTAAAGTAAAGGTACATCATTTCAGGCTATAAACTAGCCATGTCCCAAGCCACATGTGACTCAAAAAGAAAAATGTGAGAGCCAGGGATAATTAGCTCCCTCACTGCCCTGTACATCTGGGGTATTTGTCTATGCAAGTGAAGAACCGATGGGTTATTCTCTCCCCTGCGTTAATAGAGGAGAATTCAGATTGGTCCCTTGGACTAGTTCTTGATTTTCCCTTGCTCTACATAGAGATGGAGATAAAAACAAGTCAAAGTGCTATATTTAGAGAATTAGGCCAATGGGAACTCATTGGTTCACTATAGGAGCCAGTTATAAATTTGTCTCCCTGGGATTCAGCAAGCACTGAGGCACATCATCTCCAGCTCCAGCCACCGCACATACTTCCACTTACTCTGAGCAGTAAAGAATTGCATGCCAAAAAAGAAACTGAGAAGACTTTAAAAATCTTGAGTGATGAGGTCCTGGCCATTTTATGACTGACAATGTCTTATGCAAGAAAGAACTTTGCAGAGAGTCCCATGGCTACAGCGCTCTGGTAATAGTCATGCCATTGCTGGCTGTTAGACTTACCGATCAGAAGTCTAGCTTTTACATTTTATTCTAAGTGTCTTTAATATAGTCACACTAACCTTTAATATATTCACAGTATTACAGGCAGGAAAAATTACACTGGGACAAAGGAACAAAGGCAAATATTGCTGAAGAAATTTTAAATAATGTGTGGATCTCTTGTGGGCATTGATTCGCTTGCTTCATGGTGTCAATAATTGTTTGTGAACTGCAGCCATTTTTTTCCTGTGAACAGAGCATTACTCCTGAACTATAGTCATTACCTATTGATTAGCTCTATAGTCATTTTCATGCATCAGTAGTTCCAATAAAATAATAAGTAGCACTTATTTTACACCACTGTGTAAGATCTGTGCATTATTAATTAATAACTAAAAGGAGTCTTTAAATTATTTTTTTATTGCAAAGACCACATTGACATTTTCAGTGATCATAAGTCTCAGGATAAATAGAAAAAATCTTAAGGACTTTTTTGTTGTTGTTTAGGATTTTTTAATGGCAGAGTTATAAATGTTCTGCTGTCTCAGGACAGGGCTGCAATAAGAAGGACGTATTTGTCACTGTTTAGTGCTAATGTAATTTCCTGTTTTGCCTACTGTATGACTCTCCTTTATATCCCAATTGTCAGTAATGTGCTATTTTCTGATTAAATGATGAGACCTGAGATTCAGCAGGGAGAAAATAATTAAAACTATTTGTTTCCCAGACCATCAGAACCTATTTGGGATTAAACAAATATAAATTAAGGTGGTGTTTTTTTTTTTTCCCCCAAGCCATGTTACAGACTTTGCAAAGTTCACAAACAATTGTAATCCTCTTTTATTGAACACAGATATAAAAGTAAAGGTCAGCTATGTTTTGGTCACTAAGGAGTTTATATAATTGGTAAAACACAAACATTTAGATTTTTTTTGGGGGGTAAAATGTGTGCTGCTTGGGAAGCTCTTCTTGACTGTGGCTCACTTACAGAGCTCAGGGACGGAAAACTAGCCACATCGGCTCAGCAGACATTTGCAGAGCACAGGGGGCTTTG
This sequence comes from Athene cunicularia, assembly GCF_003259725.1. NCBI lineage: Eukaryota > Metazoa > Chordata > Aves > Strigiformes > Strigidae > Athene > Athene cunicularia. The sequence goes on along the minus strand of NW_020799091.1, from coordinate 73,159,662 downwards.
CAGCTCATCCCTGCAGCGGCAGGAGCAGCTCATGCTCTGGGAAGGAATGAGCAGCAGCAGGGATTGTGGCTGATGCCGGTGGCCTCTGTGTCCTGAGACTGGCCCCACTGGCACTCCTTCCCTGCAGCCCTGGACATCCAGCAATGCAACCCGCAGTCACACCACTGTTCAAATACCCCTTGCTGCAGTTTTGCTGCAAGAGAAGCCTTCACTTCTGCCCTCCTCTAATGGCTTGGCTCTGTTTGTGGACCCATCATTTCTCCTGTCTTCTCAGATTTGACTGGGACAACATATTGATGAGGTTTCACCTAATATTACCCTCTTTTTGCTCTACTGTCAAAAGACTTGGGCTTGCATTTTTGCTGCGGAGATGGTAAAAACCATCTGTCCCAAGAGCTCGTGCTTTCAAGGCTGCTCTCTACCCCTTTTTGGTTTCTGAAGGGGCTTGGTGACATGGATGGTTGATCCAAGAAGGACAAGTGTTGGTGCTATGCTGGGAACCCTCCTACCCTGAGCTCCTGAGGAGACCCTCCTCCTCCACATGGCATATGGACGGCCAAAAGAGATCTGACCTAACAGAGCAAGTGCCCAGCATGCTGATGTAGGACCCACACTCAGTGAGGTTGCAGTGAGCGCCTGGCAAGAGACATTTAGGAATTTAGAAGCAAAAGGGAATGAAGAAGAGCTGGAACTATCTGCAAGATTGTTGTGGGGCATGATGAAAGGGCAAGTGGAGAAATGGATGAAAGTTTAGATTGCAGGTGTGCTTTGCTTATCACCTAGAGAAACAGAGACCTAATCTTGATTGGAACAATTCAATTCCACTGTGAAGTACGTATTAAATAACAATAGGTGGCTGCAGAGCTGTGCAGACTTGCAGGTGAAAAGTAGAATTTTAAGCAAGCTGCCAGGCAAGTGGGAGAGGCAGCAGGGAGAGCTGGGACAGGCGGTCTACGCTGGCATTCAAGCCTCTGCTCAGACCTCAGCCTGTATTTTTATGAGTTAAAAGCAGTTACTAAACCACAGCACAATTCTGCATTAATTCAACTGGAATTTTTCCCAGGAAGCAGAATTTTAATCATCTTCAGCATTGCTGTTTGCAGTGTATCACTGCAAGCAAGCAAGTGGGGACAGCTCATTGATTGGACTCTCAAGGCAAACGGACGCGTCTAGCAAAGTGGCATTACCAAAGAGCATAGTTCAGTACGAGCTCCCTAAACCAAGTGAATTATTTCAGCACCAGATGAGTCTGTAGCATGTATTTATTGAACCACAAAACCTCGCAGTATTTGTTTCCCCTTCTAAACAACTGCTCTAACCTTTTAGTCAAAAAGCTCTATGAATAGTGCAACAGAAACTCTCCTGGGGCACTTAATAAAAAGAAAAGGTTAATTCTCATTGCTATTGTAGTTCTGCAAGTGTAAGTTTCTGGGTCATAGCTACTTATGTCCTTAATCAGTCCAGTATCAAAACCCCAGTCCAAAGCCCTCTGCATAGACAGAAGCTATCTGAGAATGAAATAAAAGGAGTATGATGATTTTCAGGAAGATTGTTGGGGTTTTTAACATTCTTGCCCCGCAAATTATTTTTTTCTTTTTCTTTTTTGTTTGTTTGTTTGTTTGTTTGTAAATAGCATACTGGGGAAGAACTTAAATGTTTTCTCCTTTCCAGTTTTAAATTGTCCTCCTTCAGGTCATGAGATCTGACAGTTCACTATGGATCTCATTTTTGGAACTTGAACCAATTTTCTTGTGACACAAGCCAAGATGGTCAATCTAGTTATTCGCACAGGACTGGGATATACCATGTCACCTGTATAGCAACATGACACTTCTGCTGTGAGTTCTGTCATTCAGCAAAAGAAACAGGAACAGAGGTAGGATCACATCTGTCACCAAATCCAGGCCTTTGCAGGGGAGACTTTTTCACAAATTAATGGCTCCATCTACTACCTTAATGAAGGTTTACAAAACACCTTAGAATTAAGCCTGTATATTAAAATTAACAACTTATGTGGACAGGAAAATATTGGTCTTGCTACTTACTAGTACTTAATTTTCAGTACATCCCACTTCCCTGCTTTTCTTTATCTGTTCCACTGGTTAGAACTGCTACCTTCAGTTTTCTCTCTCTGCCCTCTTTCAAATTAATAACATTATCACCTGTCCCCAGGCTAACATCCCCCTCTGCACTACAACTACTAACCTGCCCTTCTTTCAGGCCATTTCGCTGATTAAATATTTCTCTGACGAGAAGTTGTTTTCAAGATGGAAGTTTTTTGCTTCTGTTTCAGACCTTGGGAAGCATTTGTGCCTGAGAGTCTGCGCGTTTGCTCTCTCTATAATGAGCTTTGCAGTATGATGGTATGATGCTTTAGATCTCGTCTGACATAATTTTAGAAACATGACTAATCTCATTGAAATCAATGGCACTATTTGCCTGTCTAAAGTTATACATGTTCCTTGGGGCTCTTCTGAATTGAAGCCATTGATAGGTTCCTTGGTGGACAGTAAAGAGCCCTGGGGTTGATTGATTTAAGCAAAGGGATTTAAGTTATAGAGCTTAAACTCACTTTCAGTCTACACAACAAAAGGCATGATTTGAATAATCAGATTCAGTCTTCCTTTACATTTGCATTTTTAGTTATTTTGTTAAAACAGGTTGATTCTGGTGGGTTAGTAAGCATTCAGATGTGTCAATTTGCAACTGAATATAGCCTTTGCCTTCAAATTTAGTACTCTCGGGTAACTGAGAGGTTAAGTTATGTAGACAGCTTCATAATTGTATGGTTTCAGAATCTATCTGTGATTTCATGACTTTAGCATTCTGTTGTGATAGTTTTGTTTACAAGATGACTTTTTTTCTTTTCTTACAAGCTGATTTCAGATGAAATATGGCTTTAATTAAAATGAAGACAACTGTCATTTTTAAAGGGTTTTATTACTTAAACAGAAATATCTTGAATTTACAGGGTACATTTTTCTCATCAAAACAGGATGTAGTTACCGACTTGAACTAACTAATTTTGTTTACTGTATCTGTAAGAAAGATAGGATTAGAAAATCTGAGCCACTGTCACCTATTTCTATTTTTCCACTAAAATAAAGAAAATAAGTCTACTCTTGTTGTTTTCCATCTTTGTAGCATGTCACTAGGGACAGACCTAAATGAACCCCCTTTTTTATATCCTTTTGGTTTATTGTTCAAGATTAAATTGCCAGCAACTGGAATTATAGGAAACTTAATTTTTCAGAATAAGATTCCTTCCCTCCTCACCACTTGTATCTGTCTTCTAGTTTGCAATATTGCCCTCTCAGCTTGGGCTATATTGCAAAACTATAATTTAAGCACAGTAACTGTACAGAAAAGAGAAATCCAGACCAGCTGGCGCATGGACAGTGCTAGGTAGTATTTGGTAGTCTGCTTGAAACTTCTTCCTTCCAGCCAGTGCAGCCTCTGCAAGACTATCACATTTCAGTCCTGCAGAAAGGCTCAGAGTCAGGTAAAGGGAAAAGGAGAGAAAGGCTGAGATTGAGGGTGAGATTAAGCGCTGTGAGATGATGCCTCGTTTTCCATTCAGGAGCTTTGTGTGGAGCAGATCCATCAGCAGGATGTGTTGCAGCCCAGCTAGCATGCCACTGCAATGTAGATGTGAGAAATTTGTGGTAAAGTGTCTTTTCCTTTTCATCTCTCCTATCATCACAGGTGTATTTTTGTCTTGCATGCTATTAATGCAGAGATGTAGCACCCTGTAGTCATTTTGTGTTAGCTTGTGTGCTTTACTATTTCTGGTCCCCATCTTTGCTAGCACAGGGACATGGCCTGCCTGTGTCCTGGACAAGAAGTGTCCTCCGCTGCCCTTACCTGGTGATCCAGGAAGGTATTTGCACCTTCTCTCCTGAGACATCTGGTTTCAGCAAGTGCCTCCAGCAGTCTGGTGAGAAAGCTGGGCTGGCTGCCAGCCTCCCTCAGCCCCACCACCCAGCTGAGCCCATAGGTGGAAATAGCCCTGCTACTGTTTGGGGTGCAAAATGGAGGTTGTAGCAATTTAAAGCAGAAGAGACTGTAAAATAACCACTGGCCTATGTAATTTTGGGTTATTTAATTTTGTCTATGTTCTGTACAGTCTTTATGCTTTTTGGTTTTCCATATTGTGGTTATATTTTAAGTATGTAGCAGTTCCATGTCTGTCCTGTGTGCTTATAAGCATTAAAAAAATTAACAGTCCTCTTAAGAAATTTGTGAAGTTGGAGACATAACAGTTTCAATTTTCTGAGAAAGGAAAACAAGATACATGGGCAAAGCAACTTGTGAAGTTTTAGACAGTATGTAAAAAGTAGAGATGACGATAGGGTGCTAAATTTCAGAAGTGACCATATTTCTTATGGCTGAAGTCTCGTGTTTTGAGCAAGAGCTGGCAATGACATTTTACTTTGTGTGAGCAGGCAGGTAATAAAATAAATTGTTCAGAGGTATATGCACTCAGGAGCACCCTCTTCAGCACTTAGAGCCCTGCTATGTCTCCTGCTCTCTGGGGCTGGTAAAAATGCAGGTTCCATTTCAAATGTAAACCCTTCTGTGTGCTTTTCTGTCTGGCATAATTTGAAAGAATTCAGCAAACTAAAGATGACCTATGTACTGGTATAAGATAATGCATTAGAGAACAGAACTTCTAAAACTTTAATCGTTTGTTGTTTTAAGTTCTCTTTAATTCTAATCCACTCACATTTTGAATCATATTTACATTTTGGTTTCAACTAAAAAATTTGGCCTATATTATTAAATGATGCAGATGTTCCAGCCACTACCTATCAGAGAGGTTTCTTCTCTAAGGGTTTTGGTGGAGGAAGAAGTCTTACGCTCTTACTCATATTTCTCACATAGTAATAGTTCAAAACTTAGTGGAATTAAAGTCTTGCATATTTAATAAAAACAACAGGATGATTCCTTAGTGTGTATCTAGCATGAATACTAAACTGTAATTAAGTAATCTTACTCAGTGATAGAGTAGTCTACATCTCAGAATGAAGAAGATTTTATTGAATTGCTCACATGATACTGTAATTATGACCATAGAGCTGGTACTAAACAAATAAATTGTGTATTTTCCTTTACAAACACAGATAGGAAGTAACAGCCTAGTGTGTAAAACATCAGGATTAGGATTTAGGAGGCTCATTCTTTCCTCATCTCTTCTCCTGACTCATGCATTTGCTTCAGTAAATCACTTTGCCTGTCTGTGAATAGAGGTGTTGCCGAAAATCCCAGATTATGTGAAGATACCTAGGAAAATTCTGAGTGATTTAAGTCAGTCATCCTCAGCAATAGGTAGCTGTAGGACATCACCTGGTTTCCAGAGGGCTGGTTAACCAGAGTGCCACGCTCCCAGAAGAGGCTCCAGCATTTGTGAAGTATGTGTACTCTCTTCGGCTCTCTCGTCCTGTTATTGACTACCTTATTTCCTAGAGACTGGATGTTCTTCCAGCAAGTGACTGTCTCTGTCTGGATATTTATGCAATGTCTGGGGCAGCAGGCTCCTATCTGTCAAATTTTGCATACTGTTACGGAGCTGAGTGAGGTAACAAGTGTAATGTAATTTGAGTGGCTGCAGTGATATCTCAGTTCTGACTTTGAAGACACTGCTGTCTGCTGCAAAGTGAGTTTAGGCATCAACCTTCAGGCAAAGTAATCTTCCTCAATGCGCTTGACAAAATGAACAAAGGACTCAGCTATGATTAATGACTTTGACCCAAAGTTTCAAGTCATGTAAAGTTGGGTTCTTCTTTCCATTTTGAAAATTACTTAAAACTAAACATTGTTCTTCTAGTCCTCCATTTCAACAGCTTAGAAAACGTAAAGTATGGATCCACAAACACTCCTGCTCAAATCACTGGGGTTATATTGCACTTCTAAGTGAGAGAGATTCAGTCTGAAATTAAGACATGTAAATTTATTTTTGTGGTATCTGCAAGTGAGTTCAGTGCTGAAGCTGCTGTTTGAAGTCAATGGAGATCTCTTCAGTGTGGCCCAGAAAGTGGCTACCCAACAGGGCCTTCATTCAGCTACCTGGTAACATAGCATCTGGTACTATTTGCCATCACCCATGAAGTCCTTAGTCTGAAGCAGCAGCTTTGGAAGAGGAGGGTTCAGAGCCATGGCCACTGTCTTCCTCAGTAAACCTTTGCTCAGGTTTCGAGTCTGACAGAAGAGCCATCCCAGGGCTTCAGAGTAGAGCTACTTGGTGATTTTCTAGCAAACCAGATTGCTCAGAAAGCAATGCTTTGACACAAAAGAAAGTGAAACCTTCCACCCATGACTCCATCAAAAGATTAATGGGAAATCAGGCATTCAAGGCTGTATGCCTACCTGCTCCTTGGGCTCTCTGAGCAACAGGCTGATCCTGGCAGTCTTTTGGGGACTGATCCTTTCTTCCATGGCCTACTTGTCTACAGGCTTCCCAGCCACTGGGGGCTGATGTGAAGATGAGGTAGGGATTTCCAGAAAATTTGGTTTCAGTCGGAAGGGAAGGAGAGATTCAGGGTTTGATGCTCTGACTGTTTGCCAGCTATCTCTGCTTCTGTTTTTTACAGTGTCTTGTGCTAGGATGCTCAGGGAAAAGCTTCTCTTTTTCCCAGAATAAGCATGAATTATTTATATTATAAAAGCTCCTTTCCTTCAACATTTAGTTATTTAGTTTGAAAATTGCCATGTGTTCTTAATTCATCAATGTTTTCTCTTTTATTATATATTCATATCTTTGATTCGGAAATTATTTCTCTGTAGCCACAACATTGTCAGGAGAAAGGCTTCAATTTTAATTCAACCATTTATGTTTGTAGCTACTGTCTCTTTTAAAGATGAAATCTAAATTATTTTATTATGGAGTGAATTTATTAAAGAATTCTCTTTGCCATGAGTTGGAGATTGAAGAGAAATTAATTTGATGGTGCTGACTGGGTCTCTAGGGAGAACTGTATATTCAATAAAATATCTCTATCTCTTTCTGGTCTATAATCAAGGCAGAAACTGGATAGAAACAGAATAATAGTGAGCTACACAGGAAAGAATGGGAGGGGAGAATGCAGATGGAAACCAGGGCTTTTGAGTGAAGTCAGAGACATCTGAAAAGCTGTGCTGCCAGACCTCTCTGGCAGCTTTGGCATCCTAGGGATCCGACAGTTGGTCCTGGCCACCGGTCTCACCAGGACTTACAGTCAGATGTTACAGCCTTATTGATCTAAGGTTGCTGAACACGTCCTTCCACCTGCGTCATGGTTTCCTTTCTAGCCTTTTTTTTCATGCTCAGTGTTTCAACTGATTACTTTCTGGCTGAAATTTTCAAAGTAATGATCACGTTAGGAGGTCTAGACACTGCAGAAGTTACACAACAATCACTCAGTGCATGTAGCCTATATCTTCACAAGGAGGCTGTGACACTAGAGCAGCTGTTTTTATTTCACATCAGAGAATTTCACCTGTAAGTAACCTGGTTTTGAAATGATTTGCTAGTTCACAGATCATAGTAATCAGTGCTCCCTGGAACACAGGTAATTTGTTTCTCACAAGTTTGTTTGCTTTAATATTCACAGGAATGCCATACCATTACCCCATTTCTGACAGTTTTCAAACTATTCTGTGTTGTAGTGACTTCATGTTTGCCTTTGTTCTTGAGAGTCACGCAGTGCGTTAAGGGTGACCGGGTGTCACCTCTTCATTAGCTGCCAGCAAGTAGATGAAAGACTTTGCTGTACCAAGTAACAGTAATTTAACATTCTCATTCTTGTTGCTAAGACCCACTGTGCATATGCATAGTATTGTTGAGAGATCCCAGATGATTGTTGTCTTACCTGAAGAAAGACAGAAAAGACAGAAAACTCTGTATGTATATCCAGAATTTTTCAGTCCATAAGCAAGTCAGTAAAATACTAACATTTGCAAAACATTACCAGAATAATAAATGTGGAGAAAAGTAAAGGAATGCTGGCAAAGGTGTCTGAGTACCCAGGCCCAGCAGATAGCCTGTTCAGTGGTTGCTGTGTCTTCCTAGCTGGAACCTGGGTAATGTGTCATTATTCAAAAACATGTCTTATTGTTTGAGCCATGAAACTCACCCATTTAAAAAAGCAAGGCCACAAAGCAAACACCCTAAAAACTCATGCCAAAAATACCCCTAAAAGCTCCTTTAACTCATCAGCCCATGAGTACATTTCCCATATGAACTGAAAACTGCATGACATAATGGATGTGAGTACATGAGGTAGGAGCATCATTAAAACCAGTATCAATGACTGTTCCTACAGCAGTCTAGAAAATATTGCCACTGAGAGGCATTCTACCAATACTTAATGTATTCTGCATCACAAATTTTCTGGATAAAGGTGTTTTAACATGTTCTTCCTCAGCATTAAGCCATTTGCTAGCATACCAGGCAGTCCTGGGTGCACATCTGCCTGTTTAGCCCCTCATTCGTGTTCCTGAAAATGCAACTGCAATGTCAGTCACTGAGTTTGCCAGCTGCTTCCTGCTCTCCATCCTCTTTGCCCAATCTTCTCTCCTCCCATCTCTCAGCATGGCAGCATCCTGAGGTCATAAAATACAAACCAAATACAATCTCAGCTGGTTGACTGGGGTAAGGGGAAGCTATTCTGCTCCTCTGATACCAAGGGTTGTATCACTACTGCTTTTTCAGTCATATATCCAACTCTGTCAACCAATATAATTTGAAGAATATGCATGTCATCCATTCAAACTGTTTGTCATAGTGTTTAAGACACATAGCAACGTTCTCACTGTTTGCTAGTAGTTACAGAAAATGGTACTGGGAAAATGGATTGCAGAAGAGGAATTATAGGAGCATATTAGTTTTGTTTCCCATCCAGTTTTCTGTGGTTTCCAATGGACATGCCATACTGTCTGCCCAGGACTCTGAGCTATGAATCCAGATGGAGATGGAACTGGATGAGTACATGGATTAACAAGGAAAACACCATGAAGCCATCATGTATAACTGATGTGGACAAACAATTTCCAAAGAGTTAAGCTGTTGTGCCCTTTGTAGACAAATGAAAAGGATGTGACATTTCATGGTGACATGGCTGTAGGGACTCACTGTCATCAGCTAACACAGTTTGTGAGCATTAGTGCCTAGTATTGACAAGATTATATGGCACTTAAAAATTAATTAATCAAAAATGCGTTAACTAGCAAGTCTTAGAAAAACTAAATGAAAACACAAACCCTCTTAGTACATGTCTCAGTTTTCATAGAACAGAATATTCCATTTCATGCTGACTGAAAATTATTCTAAGTTGACTTACTATTAATGAATATTTTAAAAAGGAAATATCAAAGCTTCTGTAAAAAAACATCTTTTTCTTTGGGAGTAGATAGCACCAAAATGTCATTTTGTGTATAGAGACTGTATTTTGCTTAAATAAACTGGTCACATACTATCTTTTGTCTCCTTCATCCACAGCCTATTCATGTAAAGAGAAATACAAAGATACGTAATTTCAATCAGACCTTTATTTACTGTTGAAGGGATAATGCAAACAAATAGTTAATTGTTAAAGAAAGTAAAAGACATGATAAATACTATAGCAAGCAAAAGGAATTGCAGATGCAGAATTTAGTTGGGAAAAATTTAAACAGAAATCAGTTTTACATGGATATGACAAAGGTATTAATTACAGTTGCTTGTATACTAATAATATAATAATTTATAAACAAAAATCCAATTTAAAAAGTTCAGCACAAATAAGTTGGTAACTGAAGAGTGAAGAAACATCATGCAATTTATAGGAATCCCTCTTGTCTTAGGATAAGTCTAGTCAATTCAGGAACAAGATGCTACTGATCCTGTACGTATGTATATTATTCTGTTACTGTTTGTTTGGGTTTTTGTTTTGTTTTGTTTTTTTGTTTTTAAATTCTGGCAATGTGTAGAGTATCCTCCCCTGTGATTTGAATGATACTTATTATTACTGCCTGTCTATCTGCAAGTTCTGGTATAACACTTCAGAGTCCCAAAGATGGGAACCTGGTCGTTTGTATAGAGCATCATGACAAACATCCTGGAGTTTATAGATCAAGGTATTCAACCACTGGCTGGTCATTTCTCAGGCCTGTTATCAGGTGCTCTCCCTCCTAGAAGACTGTTGGTATCAAACGATGGGTCAGATGTGTTGCTTTAACAGTAGTCTCCTGCATGTGGTCATTTTCTTTTCCAAGGGCTTTATGGTTCTTCCTCATCTTTTGATGGGCTATCATTTGGTAAAAGAAGAGCTATGGGGCTCCCAGGAAAGTTGGCAACATGGAGTGAGGCTGTCACTGCTGGAACAATTCATCCTGCTCCCTGTCCAGTTACTCATTAATTGCTCCAGTGGTTGCAACCTGCTGCCAGCTCTTTCCTTCCCAAGAGGTCCTCAGATGCTGGTACATGGGCAGGACATGGTGCATGTGTCTGTATGTGTGTTGTAGTTGATCTACAGGTGTGTAGTATATCTGACACTTTGGGAAAAAGTCTTGAATGTGTGTGGTCAGGTGGATGTACAGTGGTTTCAAGGTAGGTATGGGCATGATACAGAGGTGGAATCGCAGCATGTGCTTTTCTCCCGGCTTCTCAAAACAGGTGGGTCATTCACCTGGCTGGAAGGCCAGGACATTCCTGGTGTAGAGTTTCCTTTTTACTTTCATTAAACCAGAAAACAAGCCAAAACAATGAAGACAGCCACAAGTAAGGGAACATTAAAGCTTTCAGCATTAATTAAGCACTCAAAAGATGGGATAAGACAATTAATTAATCATACACTACTCTGCTTCCTGTTGCACTGGAAAAATAGTTTTCCTTTAACTTAAATTATTATACAATAATTGCTTAATGTATAATAATTTTTTTCCCTTATGTGTTTAGATAATCGCTTTTAGCAACAGGTGATAGAAACTAATAGGAATTTTGCACAGAACCTTCTACTCAGCATATTAGATATGGTGGACAGGATGAAAACCAAATTAATTCCTGTGAAAAGTTACACAAGCTGACCTAAATGCAGAGTGACAATGTCACTGTGCTTATAGACTGCACAGTGTGGCCATGTAAGCACATTTATTATTGTCTGAGCCTGCTCTTTTTTTTTTTTTTTTTTTTTTTTAATATATATTGAAGAATAAGAAATAGTTTGCTATATAATTTTTTTAAAAAGGTATACTAGGGCTACATAAATTAAACCAACAACTGACTTTCAACTTGTACACAGAATCACAGAATCAACTAGGTTGGAAAGGACCTTGAAGATCATCCAGTCCAACCGTTAACCTCACACTGACAGTTCCCAACTACACAACATCCCTCAGCGCTATGTCGACTCTACTCTTAAAGACCCCCGAGGATGGGGACTCCACCACCTCCCTGGGCAGCCCATTCCAATGCCTAACAACCCGTTCTGTAAAGAAATACTTCCTGACATCTAGTCTAAACCTTCCCTGGCACAACTTGAGGCCATTCCCTCTTGTCCTATCGCTTATTACTTGGTTACAGAGGCTCATCCCCAGCTCTCTGCAACCTCCTTTCAGGGAGCTGTAGAGGGCGATGAGGTCTCCCCTCAGCCTCCTCTTCTCCAGACTAAACACCCCCAGTTCCCTCAGCCGCTCCTCGTACGACCTGTGCTCCAAGCCCGTGCCAGCTTCGTTGCCCTTCTCTGGACACGCTCAAGTCACTCAGTGTCCTTTTTGTAGTGAGGGGCCCAAAACTGAACACAGGAATCAAAGTGCGGCCTCACCAGTGCCAAGTACACGGGTCAGATCCCTTCCCTGTCCCTGCTGGCCACGCTATTGCTGACACAAGCCAGGATGCCATTGGCCTTCTTGGCCCCCTGGGCACACTGCTTGCTCTGTTCAGCCGGCTGTCAATCAACCCCCCCAGGTCCCTCTCTGACTGGCAGCTCTCCAGCCACTCCTCCCCAAGCCTGTAGCGCTGCTGGGGGTTGTTGTGGCCCAAGGGCAGCCCCCGGCATTTGGCCTTATGGAAACTCCTCCAGTTGGCCTCAGCCCATGGCTCCAGCCTGTCCAGGTCTCTCTGCAGAGCCTCCCTACCCTCGAGCACATCAACACTCCCACCCAACTGGGTGTCATCTGCAAACTGACTGAGGGTGCACTCGATCCCCTCGTCTAGATCATCAATAAAGATGTTAAACAGGAGTGGCCCTAAAACTGAAACCTGGGGGACTTACCACACGTGACTGGCCGCCAACTGGATTTAACTCAGTTCACCACAACTCTTTGGGCCTGACCATCCTGACAGTTTTTTACCCAGCGAAGTGTACGATCATCCAAGCCATGAGCAGCCAGTTTTGTGTCGTGGAATGAAGTATTGGCACGGTAATGATTTAGTAAAAATAATCTGGATTTATTAATAACTAACAACAATTTGTCAATAGAAAATAACTCAGACAGAAAAGCAACGTATTCAGATTCTAAAATGACAAGATTCACTCTAACTTACTTAACGGTACCTTAATTTATACATATATATACATGCGCATACACAAAACAGAGATATACATACATAAACAAAGGTATTTGGATTCAGTAAAATGAACATAAAATGGACAAACACACACAGGAACAAAGGCAAGGGTACATATAAATACACACACACACACACACACACACACCAGTAAACAGGGAAAGAATGGGTGAAATAAAAGCTAGCTAAAAGAAAATTTCCCTCTTGAGTTTAGAGCAAATACTCACAATGCCTTGGCATTCCTCAGTGGGCGATAATTGAGACTCAAGTGGGTGGACTTCACCCTGGCCTTCCATATGGAGCAGACCACACTTTAAGGGTTTTGTTACCGAGAGACATCACAGCTCAGGGGAGATGCTGGTCGCAGGCCCGCTGCAATCCAGGAGAGCTCAAAGGGTCTCTCTGGTGGTCTCAATTTATAGGATCCAAGATAATTGACTTTTGTCAAATACTGTCTGGTGCCTTCCAGCAGTTGCACAAGAATTTGAATAATATGCAACCCTGTTATTGTTCCATCTGATCACATCCCAGGCATAGGTGTGCCAGGCCATCAGGAGATGATGGGCCATTATAACCTTTTCAGTACCAATCAGAGGGGGGCAGGAGCCAGGCTCGTTAACGTTATCAGTCCTTATCTCCACAGATTGGTGTATGGCTTGGGGGAATGTGGATGGAATCACACCTGGCACCAAGTCAGCCCTTTTGAAGTCCAAGATATCAGTTCTGCTTAGTCCTCTCTTGGCCTCTCTAAGAATAGAGAACACTATTATTTCGTGATCACTGTGCTCTAGTCGTCCTCCAACTGCCACATCATCCACCAGTCCTTCTCTGTTCACAAAGAGGAGATCCAGCAGGGCACCTTCCCTGGTCAGTTCTCTCACAAGCTGTGTCAGGAAGCTATCTCCCACACATACCAGGAATCTCTGGGACTGGTCCCGCTCTGCTGTGTTATATTTCCAGCAGATGTCTGAGAAGTTAAAGTCACCCACAAGAACAAGGGCAAGCGATTGTTAGATTTCACCTAAATGCCTGTAGAATATTTCACCCACCTCTCTGTCATGGGTGGGTAGCCTATAGTAGTGGACTCCTACTACAACATCTGCCCTGTCGGCTTTCCCCCTGATTCTAACTCAGAGAGGCTCTACCCTGTCTTCACTACACTTGTACTCAAAGCAATCGTAACAGTCCCTAAGGGCATTGTCTAAATGCCTCTTAAAAACCAGTAGGCTTTGGTCACTGACCACCTCTCTAGGAAGCCTGTTCCATTGTTTGACTGTCCTCTAGGTATAGATCCTCTCTGGTGGGGAACTTACCTGACATGTCATCAAAAAATAAAAATCTTGATAAATCCTGCATATCCTGGGAGACCCTTCCCGTTGAATCAGCAAAGGCACGTGGTATTTTTTATGCTGTAGAAAGATCCATACAGACCAGTCTCTGAGGTTGCAGAATGCCCTGCTCATAAGAACATAATCTCACAAATTCCATCCACAGACAATTTTTTTTAAAACATTTTGGTTTTGAGTTCTTCTCATTAAGATTTGGGAGTCATTGACATTGACATTTAGACTTGTTTGTGCTGGAGAGCTGTTGAACTCAGTGAACCATTGCGTGAAGTAATGGTTTATCTATGTTACTAAATTTTTAAGTAAAGTACAGCAGTATGTTAAAAACCTTTTGGTTTCTCTCTGTCATCCAGAATAAATTGTATAAAATATAAATGCTTATATTCATAACTGTTCTGCTCCTTTCCTGTATTGTTATTTTATATTGCATAATAGCCGATCTTAACAGTAGCCACTGTGCGAGCACATGGACTCCAACTTTTTGGAGTCATCCTGGTCCTGCATGCACATAGCTTTATGTTGTTTACATAATCTACTGCATGTGAATAGCACTATTTTCCATAAGATAGAGTGAAGGAGTAGTAGTAGAGTACTAAGCTAAGGTAAATAAGCACTTTGTGTTTCTATATAGTATCTCACAGTACAATCATCTTAAAAAAATAAAAAGTATTCCAGCAGTTACCTGGCCCAATCTTTTTTAATGTACTGACTGATGTTTTGCTGAGATAATGCCTGTTGGATGGCTGAGTTATCATCTTATTTTATTTGGTGGTAGTTGGAGGAGGACATGCTGTCTTCGGGTGGTAACTGACAGTAAAAGCTGGTTATTTTGTGGTCATTGAAGGAAAGTATGCTGCTATTACTGCTCCTTGCAACCTGTTGGCAACAGTATTTTTTCCTTCAGTTTAAACACCTTTGATCAAGGGTTTAGCATATAGTGGAGCATTTATATTGGAATCAGCAGAGCTCTGTGCATGGACGTACCTCAGTGGGGCATGTTTCTTCTTCAGCAGCTCACTGTTTGGGGAATGTGTCTGTGGTCACACAAGGAATGTGTTTGCCTTGCAGATCCTGAGGGTGGTCTGCCTGGCTGGCAGCTGGAGAGGTAGTGGTTTGGGTAACCTTGTCTCATTGTGTGGTTGTGTGACATAACTCTAACTTATTTGTAAATGACACCAAATGCGAGATATATCAGAAGATAGATTATTTCTAATAAGTTGTGTTGTATTTATTACACAGTGAGAAAACAGTTATGTCTTTATAAAATATCAGAACCTTGTCACAAAAAGCATCAAATGACTTAGATTTATATTTTTTTAATAAGGCACTGAGTAACCTATTCAGTACTGTGTCATTCATCAAGTGAGCTCTTCAGGAAAAGACATCCTGTCAGGAGAAGCAGACAAAGCTATGAGCAGCATTGGTACTGTTAATCACTCAGAGAATGACTGCAAGGATTGTAAAATGATACATTATTATCTAGCAGGCATTGATCATAATTATATCACTGATAAAGACAAAACATATCAAATGTTGTGTTTTAAATATGCCCTTCAATAAAAGAAAAAAAATGCCATTGAATTAATTTCAGTGATAGCTGTGTGATCCTTCTGAATGCAAAATGCAAATGTTTTGCATATCCTCGGGATGAAAGCAGTTATCGCTCTAAGCTATTCACTTATTAATTTTCATTTAATACTCATGGTATTATAGATCTTTTACCATTTTGCTTTATGACACTGCAGAACCCTGATAACTATGCTCCGTGTACAATGTAATTCACTGGTTTACCTGCCTGCTTGGATTGAACTACAGAATCTTAATTTGCTGTCGTGCTTTCCACGATCATTTACTCATGTCATTTTGTTGTTACAATGAACACATTGCACATACAGCATAGCCTTCATCTTCTTCAGGCAGAGTACAGACCCCTTCATCCTTGCAAAATGAATAATTAAACTAGGATTTTAATATTTGTGTTTGCTTTTGGGTTTATTAGCTCTGTGAAAACGAAATCAATTATTTTGTATGCTCTAACTGACTAGCTCTTGAAAAAATGGACAAGAGTTTTCTGTATAACTGTTCTGTGGCTTTAAGCTATCTCAGAACAGCACTGTTGTAGAAATGGACTGTACTCTGCCAAGTGAATAGGTGTCAGTTTTATCATTGCCAGTTTGGGGTTTGCGTAAGGACCACAAGTGTGATGCACTGGTAAGGTCCTACGGTGAAATGTAAATCTTCTGTGGTACCTGTCTTGCCTGAATTTGTGGGGTTTTTGTTTCTGCAGGCTCCAGAGGAAGGAGCCTCTACAACCATCTATGCAGCGGTATCGCCTGAAATGGAAGGAGCTGGTGGCTGCTACCTTTACAATGAGGAAAGGACAAAATCAGCTGACGTAGCATATGATGAGGAACTGCAGAGAAGGCTCTGGACGGAAAGCTGCAAGATGGTTGGGATTTCTGATGAATCCAGGAGAGTACTCTAGAAGAAGCCACTCCCATCTGGGTAAATGAAATGCATTGACAAGCATCTTAGGTGAATTCTTGCAGCATCAGTCATCATCCTGGAAATCACTGTTCAGTCCCAAAGGCAAACATGAACAGCTCTGTTCTTCACTTGAACCCCTAGTCTGCTAGGGTGTGGGGGGAATATTCCCACAGAAAGATGTAGTGGTTGGTTTTAAATCTAACCATCAGTTTTGTAAATCATGATGTTTCAGTCTGTGATTAAAACACAATCTTTAACCTTGTGCAGAGTTGAGTTTTCGTTTTATGTTCAACAACAAAAAAAGACTTTCCTTGGTGAGCATGTTGTGTCTGTGGCGTGTTGAACTTGTCACATTTGTCCATATAACCTACTCTTTGTTAATCAGTTTTAAAAGTTGCAGTTTTTTTTCTTAAGCTTCGCTAATCTTTAAGACACTTTATAATGAATGTCAGCCTGTTCTAATGCAGACATTTGGCATTCATGATCATGATGTTGTTTCTATCATAACATTAGTTTTATATGTCAACTTTTATCCAAAGATATTAACTGAAGGTCAGAACCAAAAAAAAAGAGTAAATAAATAAGATCTTCAGACAGGATATTGAATTCAGTTGTTTTCAGTTCGAGTTCAGCTCTCTTTTAAAGGCAAGCCATAAGATCAAGGAAGGGATCAAACATAATAATGGTGACACTAGTTTTGGCAGACGATGCAGTCAGCCTGTTGTCTCAGCAGTGGGCTAAGATTACTTGTCCCCTTTTCTTCTGAACCCATGTAAACTTGCATCCACAACTTGCATTTTCTTTGCAAGGAGATTCACTCATCTACTGCATGTTGCATGAAGAATAGCCTTCTTTTATTGGTTTTGAGTCTAGTTCATGAGAGTTTCAAAACCAGGGTTCATGATTTGGAAGAGACAAAAAACAATTAATGCCAGTCCACTTTTTCCACATTGCTAAGGGTTTTGGAGACTTCCAGCATGTCCCCCTTGAACTGTCACTTTGCCATGTTGAAAGATAGCCCCTGCCTACTCATCTGACTTACACAACAGCAACAGGATCTTTTCCCTTTTGTTACGTATTTCTTTCCTAAAAATTCCTAACAGATGTTTTATTTTAAATTTTACTTGACTGTCTCTGAGTGTGGAGATGATATCTTTTATGAAAGTGATGATTTTTTATGGAACTAGATGGTCTCTTCCAGCCTAAACCCTTCCGTAATTCTATGATCTCTCCTCAGTATGAAAAACTTTCCAATCATGGACTCTGTGTCTAGGGAGCCTGAACTTTTGCTATTAATAGAGTAAGCTCTACACTACTTCCATCTCATTCATCTGAAAAGCAGCATAATCCTATAAATGTCCTTGCATTTCCTTTTTTAAGATATACACATCAAAAGAGACCAATAGGTGGACATAAAGCTTATATTTACTTTGGGGCAATGGAAATCACTGCATGACAGAACTAAGTGCAAACACAGCTTTGTGCTCTCATTTCCAGCAGACTAGAAACAATATGAACGTGTACCTATGCACTGAACCCCGGACTAATATCCCTTTTGGGATTTTTAGCTCAAACCTGGTACTTCACTGACCATATCTCCAGACTTTGGTTCAAAGAAAGATCACATCTAACTGAAAGAATGCATACTAATATGTCCAGAGACTAGCAGGGAGATGCAAAGACAAAAAAAAATAGTATGAAAAAGAAAAGCAGAAGAGAACAAAAATAATAAAAAATACAAAGGAGATCATATTTCCCCTCTGAATTAAGCCATGCATGATTTATTTCTATTTTCTTAGAGTTAGTATATACAAGGGTTAGCAGCAGGAAATTTATCACTCAGCCACTATAGCACTTTCCCTGTATGACTGGCTGACTTTTATTTTTTTTAAGTGAATGTAGTGCTTGTGAAATGTGCCAGACTGACACTCTGGGAACTAAATTTCTCTGTTTATTCACGGTTCATGCACAGAATGCAGTAAGCCTGCTAGACAGCCAACATTTTGATGTTGCCATAGCATTCCCACGGAACATCATTGCTGCTAGAAGTATGTCCAGGATTACTTGAACTAAATGGGACCAAATTACCTTCAGTTTACCTATCTTGAAGCTCCACAATATTTTCACAACCAGTTTCAAGTGGCATAGGGATTGGTAAAATAGCAAACAGTAAAGCGAGCTAGTCACACTTTCAGTGTAATCTGAACCTCTTTGTTAGTGGTCTCAGTCCAGTGAAATCTGTTTTAAACAACACTGAAAACATGGTTTGTCAGAATCAAGAACACAGATTGTGCCTGCATTAGAGGAAAAAAAAAAAAGTGTCCTAAAGCCAGGGAATTCTAGAATGGTGTGTTGCCATGAAGACATAGTCAAGCTAGTTGCAAAAGAATTATCTCAGGGACTAAAAGCAGAAAACTATATCAGATCAGCAATGTCAAATAAGCACGTGAGCTTGTCTTGAGCAAAATCCAATGTTGTCATAAAGTGCTGTGTGTCACTGGGAGCACTCACTCATGATACTTTTGCAAGAATCCAAAATAATCCTTAGCTTTAAAAAAAAAAAAAAAAAAAAGGAAGCATGTAGAAAGAGGACAATGATTTTGCTTCTGCACAGAGAAATGGTAAGAGCTGATTTACTTTTCACATTTCAAGAACAAAGAATTTGGAGATCTGAGAAACCACTGAGTTTTACTTCACTGAAGACATGGCTCAGAGATTACTTCAGTCCTTGCAATACGTGCATATGTATAGAAAAAAAAACCAAACAACTGAGAGCTTTTTAACCTTTCAAAGAAAGGCAAAACAAGCTCAGATAATTGTAAATTGAAGTCAGACAAATTAACCTTCCAACCTGAAAACAGATCCTCTCTCTGTGAGAGTAATTACATATTGGAAAACGTAGATCTGATATCTGAAGTTAATGAAAAGATGCCTCTGAAAAGGCAAGGAAGCCAGGTTGGCTCCTAAGCAAAGTATGTCTGTCACAATGAAGTCATACTTACATTCCCCCTCACATCCAAAGTGACAGCACTTATTTTGATTAGTATGAGAGTGACCCACTGCTCACAACTTTTAAAATGGATATTTCCATGACAGTACTCCACCCAGGCTAATGTTTAATTCAAAAATCTAGGTGCCTTTACCTCGTCTCAAAAAGGCACACAAAGCCTACGGTCCAGTTCAAGCCTGAGATTAACAGAAGCATCTGCTAAGGGCCACCATGGTCTGATACTCTTGCCCTTGGTGAGAGAGTGAAACCATTTCAAACCAGTATTTTATTCTTTTTAAAAATAATACTCCTGTGGGGGGGGGGGGGGGGAAAATCTTTAAAAGGGACAAAAAAGATGAATACTCTTCTGAAGGATAAATATAGATCTTACTGCAATGAATGCAGTTGTCTAGGCATTTGATGAGACAATGTTATTTAAACAATGAACTTACGCAGGAAATAAATAATATGCCAACAAAGACCCCTAAGTTTTTCAGGAAAAATGTTAACTTTTTCATTAATTAACTAGTTTATTTATAAAATGTGTGAAAATTAAATATATACTGAAAGAGTAAGTGCTGTGATTTGTGTGTCAATACACTGTTACTCACACATAATAAAATAGTTACATCCTTGCTTCCAGTTCAAAATTGATTTTAAGTCCTAAATGCGGAACTTCTGGCCACACCTCCACAATGGTATTTTATAAATATTTAAACTTTATAGTTCAATTTTTCCACAACTATCAATTCCTTTAATACACATTGAGAAAGGATATACCATAGAAACAAAGACT
This sequence comes from Athene cunicularia, assembly GCF_003259725.1. Taxonomy (NCBI): domain Eukaryota; kingdom Metazoa; phylum Chordata; class Aves; order Strigiformes; family Strigidae; genus Athene; species Athene cunicularia. Next base: position 73,139,521 of record NW_020799091.1, on the reverse strand, counting down.
TCATTATTTAACATAATGCTTGCTAGTGCCTCTTCCAAATGCATGGTAGTTTTAGCCCCAAATATAACAATACATGGCAGATATTTAAATCTGCATCCTAAATAAGCTATCTACATGCAAGCTTTGGTTGTTGTACAGTTCTGGTATTAGACTGTCCTTGCTCATTGTATGACATGGTTTATGCTTCAGCTGCCTCCGTGGAAAGACAGAATCAGATTCCAGTGAACTTTACATGAAGTCTGTCACAGATAGAATAACCCCACAAGATTTTAAGAGAGCAAAGGCTGAGGACACTGACCAGTCTGCAGCAGTTGAAGAAGTCAGTGCAAATTGTGAAGTGTGTTGTACAGCATCAGGCCAAGTGAGGCAGATAAACCATTACTATGTACATTTTTTTTGAAGATAATTCTATTCCTTTTTAAACCAAAACCATTGTGTTTCAGCAATCTGCTGTGGTAATATTAACAATGCTGTAGCATTGTCAGGGAGAAAACAGACTGGTGACCGATAGTGCTGTGTCCAGATGGGTGTAGTTATTGGCTTCCATAATGTACTCATCAGTCCTTGTTAGCATCTCTCCCTTTGGAAATGGACCTGAGCCAAGAATTCCTTTAGTCCAAACAATCAAAAAAAGTCAAAAAGTAGAAGTCATTGTCATTTATTCAGACAAACACTGTTTAGATTGAAACCAAGAACCTTAAAGACTTCCTAATCCAGAAAAGGAAAAAAATGAAGGAAAAAAAAAAAGAAAAAAAAGGGGCAAAAAACAAGCTATGGCACTTTTTGAGTGATATTAAACCTGGTCACCTCTTTACAGACAGAATGCAAGACACCTTAAGATGGTAAGCAGGCTTATGTCCTTTCCAGAGAACAAAGAACAAACATGGCCTTCCTCTCTATTTTTACTTTCCTTTAACTCTCAAAATGAGCTCAAGTAACATCACTGTTAAAGTCTGCAAACAAGCAGATCTATTTAATCTATTATTTATCCTCCCTTTTCTGAAACTAGGAATAAGGTTTGTTCCAGCTTGCTCACATTTGTGGAATTCATTATTTAGTCCATATTGATCTGCTTATATTCAAGATCTGTGATGTATCTAAGGCTTTTTTTAACAATATTGAAGGAAAAACACTGAATTAATTTTAAGAATTACAGCATAGCTAAGGGGCAAATCCTGCATTCTTTTCTCAGGTAAACTTCCATTGAAGACAATGTCTGCTCAAGAAAGTTAATGCAAAATATTTGCACAGAACTTTACCCTTAACTACATTGTGCAGCTCTCCTGAAGTTAATGAGACATCCCAGAATCAGTGTAGAAAGACATATCACTTAATAGCAGAAAAAGCTATAAAAACCTTATATTATTTAAATTTGATAATGCCTCAGAACATTATTTCTGGAGTGAAAGCAGCTTCAGGCTTCTATTGATATATTAAAGCCCTGTCTTTGTCTCAAACAGATTAATCTAAAAAAATGTGCAAGCTAAAATTTCCACTGATATGGTATATTGAGAAAAGAGAGTAGCATTCATCTCACTTTAAATAAATCACCTAAAAGCAGGATAGATAGTTTAAGGTTTAAGCCAGTCGGGATCCATCTGTGGTCAGTGAGTGTAATATTTCTATGGGACAATTCCTCTGACCTATTTGAGTGTTAAATGAATCATGATGCCATCTCTCTGACTGGCCAGAGAGGGAAAATAGACAAGTAGTTTCATGTAGATGTCCAGCGCCTGTACATTGTCAAGCTCTTGTTGGCTCTGCCAGCTCTACATGCAGTCAAACTGCCTAAGAATAAAGGTTTTCTTTTCTGGGATTTTTTTTTTTTTTTCATAGTTTCTTAGCTCAGGAAGAACTGTAGCAATCTCATGGTTTGGTCTTCTGCACAACAAGGATCAGCTAATTCTGATTTGAACTGAATTGTCTCTTCTAGATAGTCACCACTCATTTAAAATTTTCCAGTGAAACATAAAGCACCTTGGATATGTTCTTTCCAGCCATAAATTGCCCTCAGTTTAAAAACCTGAGCTTTAATTCATATCTGAATTGGAGTAGCTTTTCAGCTCCCAGCTTTTTCATCTAGTTACACTTTGATCTGCTGGGCTGAAGAACTCATGTTCTGATCCTGGTGGAGATGGCCAGGCAGGGAAGAGGTCATCTCTTGGTATATTTTTGATAACCTATCTTGATTAAGCTCTTTGATTCTTTCATTAGAAAGTTGTTTATATCTTGTAAAAATTTTCTTGTCTCTTTGTGAATCTCATCCAATTTTTCAACTTCTCTCCCACTTGCAGGATCTCAACAGATTTAGATATACACAGGCAATATAGCCTCACTACTCCTTTTTCCTCTGTTCTGACACCCTAAGGCCATATGGACCTTCTTCCCTGAAGCATCACAGAGGAGCTCAGATTCAGAGACTCCATAAGCCTTTTTCAGACCCACAAAGGCTTATCCCATAAATACAGACCACTTTATTTTTTTCAAGATGTATGATCTAATAGAACTCTGAACTCTTATTGTGATTTATTTCCACTGCTAAAGCCCTAAATCTGCACTAAAGAGTGCTTGAGAGGATTTTGGAGCTGTTGAGTCAGGAGCACTGACATCATGAAAACGTGCCATAGTTCAGCAATTAAAGACATAGATAAAACAGTACAGAGTGACCTCCCTTAGCTGGAACATAACTAATTTCACCAAATAAGTAATTTCTTTTGGTTTAGAAATTATTTCTGTTATTCATCACTCTGACAGAATCTCCCAGAAGATGTTTCTCCCTCATCCCAGCCAGGATTAGCTGTATAAATGCATATTGCTCTGCACCTGTGAGGTGAAGAGATCCCCAGCAATTACACAGCACTTCAGCACAGTGTCGAAGCTTCAGCTACTTGGCTCCAAACCTTGGCTCTAGCAGTGATTTAGAAAAACAGATTAGGCTCTCAGAGATGTTGGGTTTGCTTTTTTTTTTTTTTTTTTTAATCTAATATTAATTCTTCATCTTCATTTTTAACCTTTCTTTCCCTGTGCAGGTGGGAGACTTCTAAAGCTGATGGAAATTAGTTTTGTTCCATACATCCGCTTGGCACGATGGTTGTGATTGCAGTATCGTAACTCCCTCTTGCCATGCTAGGTCTTATTCCTGGACGCTGAATTCAAGCTTCAAATTCACAGCTTCTCTGCTTGTTAAGAGGAGAATCATTACCATCTGTTTTATGGGACTCTAAACCACATTTCATACCACATTTACTTAATACACAATTGCTGTTCCTGCATTTATCACCAGTCTTCTTGTAGATCAGAATGCATTTCACCACGAGCTCATTCTCCAGGAAATACTGAAAAATAGAGCTGTCATCCTGAATCTGAACAAAAACCCAAGATGCAGGTATTTCCTGCAGAACACAGGTTCTGAAGTATTTCTTTTGGAAAACCAAAATGGTCTAATTAAAAGGTTTAACTTAGATAATGTTAAAAAGGCAATGGAAATATTAATATTAAAAATCTAAAATGCTCAATTTTCCAGACCATGAAAAATAACAGCAGACTAATTTTTTTAAGTATCTTGTAAATAGAAAAATTATATTCAAGTCTGAAGTGATCTGGATCAATACGGCTGTTCCTCATACTATTTCACTTTAGATGGTGCAGCATTTTGCTGCACCAGCGAAGTAGGTTTTTTAAACAAGCCAGGGAAGAGGCCTTTAGTGAAAGACATGTCTTTCATTCTGTTCTGAAAATAAAATTCTACATCTTTAGCTATTGTGCTTTCAAGAGATTTTTCTTTTGATGAAGATGACTTGAACTGTAGGAGAGGATTCATTGCACAGAAATCTGCCTTCCACATCACACTGCTGGGGCCCCTTGAAAACAGAGAAAGGAAGATACAGCACATATGTTTCATTTTTTATCTCCTCTCCCTCCGCTTGTTTCAGCTATGAAGGCTGCATGAAAAGAAAACAGGAGAAGGAAATTAGCAGCAATGTGCTTTTCCACTGCAAAAGTGCAAAAATAAAAGAGCAGTTATCCAAATCTTAATCAGATCAAGCACTTCATATCCCTGATGTATTCACTGAGATTTTTTTAGATGGGACATTAGGAAATATGTCTTCACTGAAAGAGGTATCAAGCACTGGAACAGGTTGCCCAGGTAAGTGGTTGAGTCACCATCCCTGGAAGTATTTAAAAGGTGTGTACTCTTTTAGGGACATGGTCTAGTGGTGGACTTGTCAGTGCTAGGTTCATGGTTGGACTTGATGATCTTAAAAGTAATTTCCAGCCTAAGCAATTCTATGATTTGATATCTCAGTTTGAATAGGCCTTTGAAGAGTAGCTTTCAGGGTCACAGGACTTGGGAAATTTGTTCCCATCTGGTGAGGGGTGTGACTTACTGCCTCTTAAAATGAAAGATTTTCTTTCTGTGCTTGTTCAACCTGAATTTCACAATAGCTGGTAACATAAAGTGGCTACTGTACAGCAGGAAAGGTCAGATTCTGGGTGTTGTTCTTTTCTGAAATATCATCCTCTTAATAAATTGACAAATTCATGCAAAATCATTTTTATTTCAAAGGCTTCAAGGTTAGGAGGGAGCACCACAGTCATCTGAACAGCAACCTTCAAACTCAGATATCTGCAAAGTAGTTTTATGAATGTTTTCATACTGCAATTACCTTCCTAACCTCCATTCTTCTAAAGCAAATTAAAAGATCTGGGTAATAGACTGAATCTTTATTTTTTTTCCTTTCCCTGAAGTTCTGTAAATCCATATGACCTAATTCTCCTGAGAGCAGATGTTTTGGGACACTGCAGTTAGACTATTCATCACATCAGTTCAGCAAAACACATTAGTATAAAAGCATGTGCTTGAACATATTCTAATAAGTATATTGCTTTTAAGCATGTGCTCAAATTTCATCATGTGCTTTACTGACTTGGGACTTCAGTGTGTTGTGCTAAAGATGTGGGACAGGTGAAAAAAAAAAAAGGTTTTGAAATCACACCCTGGTAGTTTTAATACACAGCACAAGTCGGAGGGCTAACTTTTATCTGTAACAAAGACCAAGGCAAATGATCTCCATGTTTGAAAGTTTGTCATAAGTGCCAACACTAACCCAAAGATATGTTTAAACTTTAAGCCTTTCAGTTCAACACATTTTAATCAGAAAAATCATTGTGTCTACATAACATCCAGAGATAATATAGAGATATTAAAATATATTTTTAAAATAAAATCCCAAACCCCTATATTTCTGAACAAATAGTCATATATACCACAAGTTCAAACCATACATCAATGCTCACTAAGGTTAAGAGGGGTAGAGGTTTAGGAGAACACATGGGAGAATGCTCCCTTTGTCAGAGTATTATAAATACAATATCTATTATTTGGAAATACTTGATTATGTACAGTGATACAAGACAACTCAAATCTCTGCACTTCTTTATGGGAACATGAACTGGAGTGGTAACTATGTGTAAAATTGTATATTTTCATGAATGGAAAATAAAGAAATTCAGAACCACTTAGATTTCATATGTTCAAAAAGCAGTTGATTTGCTGAATACAGATGAACACTTACACTTCTTCCTATTTTTCTTGTGTCCTCTTTCATTTTTAATAAGTCTTTTGTTAGTCAGATGTGATAAAAAGCTTTAGATCAAACCTCTTGAGGTAAAATCCAAAACTCGGGGGAAAGATAAGAAAGATGAAATTGTTTAGTTTCTGAAAACATAATCACTTTGCCAAGAGCCTCCAGCTGGCAGGATAGAAAAAACGTCTCTCCCAATTGCAAATTGCCAATTCTAAAATGGCACAGCAGCAGCTTTCCACCCTGATTACCTACAGCTGGCTTGCCTTTCACCTCCCCTCTGCTAGGCAAAACAATAGCTTCCTCTCACCATCTCTTCCACCTACCTTCTCCAAAATGCACATGAACTTATGAAACACAGTTGACAATTACTTCTGTATTTGAGATGAGCTTGTACTGTAGCTGTCAAGGGCTCACAAACAGGAGTGAGACAATGTCCATGTCATTCTCCAGACCAACTGGTGTAGCTGTGGGAAGAAACAGGCAGGCTTGTGGCCCATAAGCCCTTCCATGGGTCTAAAATAATACAAGTATTGATCTTGAGAATAATTGCTCTCAGTTGAACTTCATTATGTTAATCAATTAGGTAGCTCCAGAGAGAAGTTGTCTGACAGCTATGGGCCTGAGTGAGTCTTCTTGGCCAAAGAAAGCAAAAACTTTAAGTTCCAAGAGATTAGCATAGTTGTGCAGAGGAAATTGAGGGGTGAAATTGTTTTCATGGAATTTAGGTATGTTTCTCAAGATGAAGCAAAAATTTTAAAAAATCTGCTCTGTTGATGTTCTAAGAACACGGTGAGGCTGATGGGGCAAGATGTGGGTAATGTAGCATGCAAGTGCTCTTAGTACCAATGAAAGTAAGCACATGTTTAAATTAAACATGGACTGAGATGACACTCCAGACTGGGGGAGACAGCAGGGCTGGCACCTCCCTGCTGCAGGTGAGTGCACAGTTCAGGAGGCTGCAGAGCCTCAGGCTTACGGCTTTGCTTTTGTCCTGTCTCTCTGCAGCCTGGCAGAGCTTCAGCACTGGCTGCAAAAAGAGGAGCGCACCCACTCAGAGTAGCTAATTCCTCACTGCTTGTATCTACACTCCTGGAAAGAGGGAGATTGATTGGGGGAGGGAGGATGGAGGCTGAGGGGACCTGATTCACTCCCTTAGCACTAAAGAGGCAGTGAGCTTGGTATTTTATTAACAGAGCAGTTCCAGTGACTGTTGTGGGGGTCTGAGCCCTACAAAAGGGTCTTACAGGAACTCAGAGTACAGAACATGGTTCAGATTTGTGAGAAGATTTAAGCACAGTTCTGCCTAGTTCCTAGGTAAGAGAGTGAATATAGAAGCAAAGCAGCAACTGTCAAGATGGAGAAGGCCGCAGTCATGCACAGCAGCAGATTTCTGTGTGCCTGAGGGAACCTCGGGTGAGACAGGGAGGCTTCCAGTGTGTTAAAGCACTCCTAAAGTTAGACAAGTCCGGAGTAAGAGTATTTTTGGTTGGATATTTTGATACTATGATGTTCATCCCTGTCTTATTTTAAAGGGGTTTTTTGATTGTTTTGTTTTCAAATTCAAACCTTGTCAATTCATTTTCATTAGGGAGCAGACCAGGGAATGCCCTGATGGATAATAGTGCTGGAGCAGCCATATCTGAGATACTTCGCTCACCCATGGAAAAGCAATGCAGGGCAGTGGCTGGCAGATGGCTGAAGGGCCTACCCTGGGCATCAGAAACCCTCCTTAATCAGAGCATGGAAAAAAACACCAGGAGACACCAGGAACAATCAAAAGCAACAGAAACATCCCTGGCACAAACATGAAACTAATACGAAAGTCAAACTCTTTCAAGGGATGGCCATTGTGCTCTTCTGTGTGCCTGTTCTCGTCTCCCCTTTCCTGCAACAGAACACGAGACAGATGCAATTACAAACAGAACCTGTGTTAGATGACACCCAGATGTTAGGTGTCTAAACACTTCCCAAGCACAGTGGGTACAGGAGTCTCTAAAACAGCCCAGTGTCTACTTCTCTCTAGCGAGAGTAGCTGTTATCTATAAACATGGTGGGGAAAATGACTGTTTAAGCCAAAAAACAGTGGTGGCAGCACAAAGAGGAGTAATTCAGTGATGAATGAATTAGGCTGTACAGCAGTAAAAATGTTCTTACCCTCTGGGGTTGTGTCCCAGGAATAACTTTAACAGGAATAGAGGGATTAAAGAAATTGAAGTATTTTTAAAACTGGAGCCCCATTAGAGCAGGGACAGGTATATACACAGCAGTGGACCTGAGCCTGATGACCTGAGTGGCTTCTTGCAAACTGAAATTCCTTGACACAGTTGACATCACACATTTCTAGAGGGTGCAGTTTGCCTTCTGGTGAATGCTGGTTACTTATGAGGACTGTTGAAGAGTTTTTAGGAATGACAGCCCTGGGCAAGCCTGCCACTAGCAAAGACCTCTTTCAGTGACTAGAATTACAACAGAAAGGAGAAATAAACGAAGGATCCTATAATAAGTGCAATTCAGGAAGCAATTAAGACACTCTGGCTTTAAACCACAGTAAATGGTTGGGCTATAGCTCAGTGTCTAGGTATAATGAAGGAACAGAGGAATCCCCTACTGCTGCTTTGGTGATCCCTTTCTTTTCAAGGGAACTTGATCTCTGGCATGCTAAAAGGCTGTTCTTAAACAAACCATCTAGTCTGTGGTGATTTTTCATTCCTCATACCTTTATGCTAAACAGTTAAGTGGTAAGTGTTCCCAGCAGCAGGGACAGCTCTTCTTAGGAAAAAAAAAAAAAAAAAAAAGGAAAATAAAGGGGAGGGTGTGGGGGAGTAGAGTCTGGTAAGAACAATTGAGTTCAGCAGTTTGAGTTCACATCCTGCTTTTAAGTGCTTTAAATCCATGTCCACACAATACAGGTTTTTACACATTTTTCCTTACCACATCACTGCTGATTCTTCACGGCTAGAAGCTCCGCAGCAGACATACATGATGCTGTGCAGGCCTGGTGGTCTCTCTTCCAAGAACGGGAAAGTTCCCACAGTTAAACTCCTTCAGCTTTCTTACTGACTTCAGTCAAGCAGTTCTGATGATTTTTTTTGGCAAATTTTATATAAGATACCTCTTCCCCTCCAACACTTCCTGATATGTGGTAGATTATTTTCTTGATATTGTATTCTCACAAACAACAGATGAGGTACAGATAGCAGTGAGCAAGTTGTGCTGCCAGCAGGGACTCTGGGAAGCTCAGGCTGGCAGGGATCTCCTGGTCTCCTCCTCACCTTCAGCAGGTTTTTGTGTACAAGGATGATGGTAGTGAGTGGTGAGCTGCTGTTTGTCAGCACAGTTCATGTGAGTTCAGATGAGAAGATATTTTTTTAAGGCAGTCTTTGCCTTTTTAACTTTTCTTGTGAGTAGATGCAAGGCAAGAAAACATGTCTGTAGTCATGAAGGTAGAGACTAGCAGCTCAAAAATGGCCCCAGGAGTAGACATGTTCAGGTGCAGTAGTTTGGTAAAGAGGAGCTACCAAAGGCAAGATTGCAATAGGAAAGGAAAGTGGGGAAAGGCAGAGCAGAAAACAAAAGCAGAAAAGGAATAAACGGGCTAAGGAACATAACAAAAGATAGAACAGAGCAATTTCTAACAGAGAGTAGGATAATGAAATATGAATGATGCAAGCTATGAAGGAGAAAGGAAATCTTCAGGGAGAAGACTGAGTGTGGAGAAGACAGCTGCAAAAGAAAACAATATGATCCCATCTAAGCAGCTTGAAGGAAATGGGGTTTTTGCTTTGAAAGGCTACATTAGACATTGCTTCCTGGAGAGCAACACCTTTTGCTTATCACTGTTTTAATACAAGAGAGTGAGAGGTTCTGATTATTCCTGACCTCCTGTTTGTCTTGGAAGTAAATTCCTCACACATTCTGTTTGCTTGATGCATTTGTAAATAACCATCCTGATCTTCATAGCATAATCTTTCAAAGACACAATGGAAGCAAACATACTGTCTGAGAGAAAAAAATGAAGCTTCAGTGACTAACAGTCATTTAATTAAACATGGTGAAGCAAACTACAGCTCAATGCTGGGTCAGTTGGCGTTTTTTTTCAAATTTCAGTTTAGTTCAAAAATATGATCCTGAGATCCTCTCCTCAGGATCATATTTACTGCCACATTACTCCACCAAAATAGCTTAGAAGTTCCTCAGTCACCTTGAATTATACCTCTGCCCATATTTTGCTCCCAAGCAAGCTAAAGTGCTAGGTGTCTTCCTCTCATTTGGTATAGGTCAAAATCCCTGAATCTAGGCAAGGAGATTTCTTCTAAGAGTTGAATAGCAACTCTGCTGGCTGCTACCTCTATATTCAGGGAAGAAATGTGGCACACAATTCACTTTTAAGAGCACCTATTTCTTTGATACAGGCTGAAGGCTTCTGAGGTCAAGATCAGACATCCAGCTTTTAGCCAATATAAATCTCGCTCTAGGTGTTCCTGCCATGGAGTCAGGCGGGTAGTCTCAGAGCAAACCTATTGTATCTTGGCAGGACCAAGTATGTGACTTTCTCAGAGGGACAAACGCTGCCCAGAGAGGTTTGGAACTACTTTAACTTGGGTTGGAGAAAGCCTGAGCAACCTTATCTTGATCAGTTCACCCTGTTTTGAGCAGAGGGTTGGACCAGATGACCTGCAGAGGTCCCTTCCATTCTGAAGTGCCCACTGAGACTATGAAGTCCACATATCCCTGCAGAGCACCCTGATGGCAAACTGCTGGAGAGGAGAGGAGTGGAGAGGAGAGGAGAGGAGAGGTTCCAGCTAAAGACACAGAACTGAAATCAAACTTCTGTGGGTCAGGAAAAGTGTGGCTTGGGGTCCATTAATTCAAGAAAATTCCTAGATTCTAGCTTGCCACAACTCTTTTTATACCCTGTCTTCAATTGGTCATTAAGTCTGGAGCAAGGAGGGGAAAAGTGTGTTAAGAACAGTCAAAACCTGGCCTATGGTTCTTCAACTTTGTACTAATAATATAACAGGAGATCTGTCCTGCCTAACCTTTAGTCTAGGAAAGACACTCTAGCATCAAGGTTTTAAGGACTCCAGCATTATTAAAAAAAAACCCAAACCAAACAACAAAAACATTAGCTTTGCACTGCATCCACCACATAAAAGAAATCTGGCAGTATGCCTTTCTTAGCCTTTTGAAGTAAAGGGTAAGAGCATTTAACATTCAGTAGTTTTCTGGGCTGCATATCGATCGCTGGGTAAGTTATGGAATAAATCCTCCTGGGGGCTATCACAAGTCCAATGAAGCATATGATTGGGAAAAGCCAGCATGGATTCACCAAAGGCAAATGGTCCTTGACAAACCTGATTGCCTTCTACAACAAAGTAACCTGCTTGGTTGATGTGGGGCGAGCAGTAAACATTATCTACCTGGATTTCTCCAAGGCTTTTGATATGGTCCCTCATAGCCTCCTCCTAGAGAAACTGATACTTTATGATCCAGACAAGTGGTCTGTGTGGTGTGGGGGAAACTGGCTGACAGGCCGCACCCAGAGGGTGGTAGCTCCTTTTCAAACTGGCAACCTATCACAAGTGGAGTCCCTCAGGGATGAAGATACTAAACAAAGTTGGGCCCAATGTATGGACTTCATGAGTGATCTGCATGATGGGATCAAGTGTAGCCTGATGAAGTTTGTTGATGATACCAAACTGAGTGGGGAGGTGAACACCTGGGAAGGGAGATCCACCCTGCAGGAAAACCTGGATAGGCTGGAAGACTGGGTTAACAAGAACCTTATGAAGTTCAGTGAAGACGACAAGTGTAAGGTCTTGCACCTGGGAAAACATAGTCCAGAAGTGCAGCACAGACTGGGATGTGCCTGGCTGGGGAGCAGCTCTGTGGGAAGGGACCTGGGGGTCCTGGTGGACAACAAGCTCAATATGAGTGAACAGTGTGCTGCAGTGGCATAGCAGTGTGTTACCTCAACAAGGGCAACACCGTCAGGGAAAATGAAGTCATTGTTCCACTCAGCACTTACCAGGCCACACCTGGAACACTCTGTTCAGTTTTACCCCTCCTATACAAAAAAAGATGTGGAAAGGCTGGAGAGGGACCAGAGGAGGGCCACAAAGACAATCAAAGTACAGGGAAGCCTGTCATGTGAGGAAAGAATGAGAGAACTGAGTTTCTTCAGCCTTGAGAAAAGAATGCTTAGAGGAGACCTTATCACCATGTTTCAGTATTTAAAGAGTGGCTACAAAGAAGATGGGATTCCCTTTTTAAAAGGAGTCACATGGAAAACATGAGGGGTAATGCGTACAAGTTACTCCTGGGGAGGTTATGATTGGACACAAGAAGATAAATTTTCACAATGAGAACAACCAGCCACTGGAATAATCTCCCCAGGGAAGTGGCGCATTCCCCAACACAACACTTTTAAGATTTGGCTGGACAGGGTGATGGGCCATCTTGTCTAGACTGTGATTTTGCCAGGAATGACTGGACCAGATGATCTTTGAGGTCCCTTCCAACCTGGTATTCTATGATTCTGATATCTGGAATAGAGACATCTCAATGCAGAGCTGAATAAGGTACCTGGGAGATGAGGCTAAACATTTAATTCATGCAAACTTTAAGACAGCTGCTGGCTCAAACAAACTGTCCTTCTTGGTTCCCTTTGTAAGGTACCAGATTTTCCCCATAACAGAGGCTTAGCCAGAGTCCTGGATTCAATTCTAGAGGACCAAGGGCCTCAAAATTGACCATGAAGCACCAGGGTCTTTGATCAGACCTGGGTCTGGGAGTCTGACTTCATGGTCTCCATTCAAAACCAGAGATCTACCTCAGAGGTTTCTGTTAATCCCCTCCTTTGTGGAAGGTGCTTCAGTGCCAGTTACACCAGTCCTGCCTCTTTTTTTCCATGTGTGACCTTTCTATGTTATTGCAGTGCAATCTATAGCATATTTGACCATAAGAAAGATCACATTTGAATCTTATGCTGCAGCATGGAAAAATTGTAAGAAAAAAGAAGATAAATTAATAACACAGAGTCTTACAAATGTTATGATCATAATCAGATCCTCCTTCTTCTGCCACAAGGGCAAAACCCAATTTCTTCAGAAAGAATCTTTGATGATTAAAAAGTTGTTGGCAATTGAGCTGCAGAAGCTAATTATGAATTCTCTGTTGTAGTTCTTACAGCTCTCTCAGGTAGTTGGCCAATATCATGGAAAGACTGTAACATCCTAGATTGGGAAGCAAGGAAGGAAAAGATTTAAGGCTAGAGTCTGACTTGTCTTATCAATTTACAAATGGTAAGTCCTGCCACAGAAGAGGATGGAACTATACCAGTGCACAGTCTGTTACTGCAATATTATTTTCTGTTTATATAGTATGTACAAGCCAGGGAACATACACCCTTAATGACACAAAACATGCAATGGTTCTTTAATAATGAATATCTGTAAGTGCCACACAGGGGCTTCTGGATATCTGCAAGCTTATCTTTTTTATCCTTCTCAGAGCCATGAAAAGAGTTTGTATACATAAAGGACATAAAACCTCAGTTATCTTCCCTATAGACATACTGAATTTGCAGGAAAATATCTATGGCATGTTCCAGGCTATGTGTTAACCATTCTGTGCCTAAAAGGCAACAGATCCTTCCTCCCCCACAGCAGGTTTGATGCTCAAAAAAGGGGTTTTGTTCTATTACAGCCATGTGCAACAGTAGGACTTTCGATTCTGAAGCTCTTTAAAAAGGCCTATTACTATATTGCCTCTCATTTATGAATTCATAGCACAGACATAAGGGATGAGACTGGATAAAATATGTGCCCACAATGGGAGCATTCTGGCATAGCAACAATAAGCTTGTGAAAGAGCTGTGCTGCTTTAAAGGTCCAATCTCATGAGAATAGCAACCTTCAGCCTTTGAGAAACCGTGGTCTGTTCTGGGTTTCTTTTCTAAACCTGTTTCCCCTTTTATGCATGTTTGCAAACATACTGTTTTTTTGCCTCAGAAATAACATGCACAGAGAGTACAGGGTGTTCTTTCATTGTTGGAAGAAAGGCTGAACACCTATCTCTGTGTGATACCAAACAACAAGGACAGCACATCTGTATTCCAGTCATGTTTCCTTATTGTCTGTGCTGTCCTGCCCATCTCCAGAGCACGGGAAACTGCTTAGGGGGATGTAATTCTGTGTAAAAGTCTGCCACTGTGAATTACAGAGTGGAAAAGGCAAATCACAGGGTAGCATAGCAGTGGTGCCAAAAAAATCCTAGACCTTTGCAGTGTCAGGAAATAATTTGCAGTGCATATCCAAGTTCCCCTATATTGTTTTCTTGAGGCTAGAAGCATGCTAATGGCTTTTATATAGAGAAACACAGACTGCACGTTAAAGGCACATTTGGAAAGAGAAACCGTCACTTCCAATTTCTACCACTGCCAAAATTTAGTTCTTAGATCCTGCATATAAACAACTGCCTCACATTTGACATGATGAAGTCTACCTATTCCATGTAAGGTTTCCTCCAGTGACACAGTAGCTTCATTTGCAGTTTGTTTGCCTCAAAGATTTTTTTCATCCTGGTTCAAAAATTGCGTAACTATGTTGTCTTCAAGAAACGGGATGTTTATAATATAAAAGCAGATGAGCCTGGGGTGCTTTTGGAGACTGTAGGTCACATTTAAAATAACTTGCATGTAAAATTATTCAGCAAAATGAGTTGCCTGAAGTGAGTCAGTGATTCAGATACTCTCTTGTGCAGTTAAGCAGCCTACAAGAATTTGCTACTGGTCTTTTTAGAGTTGACATTGATTCTTGAAATGAGGCCATTCCAGCCTGTATTTTCAAAAGTTGTGTTTAGCAAGGTTATCCCAAAGGAAGAGATCAGCAGAAAGCCAATGCATCAACATTTCATGCTAATCCTCGGAGCAGGGCAGGAGCGGGATGGAAGTCAAGAATACAAAGTAACGTATGTGCACCTTATGCTGTCTCTCTGCACAGCAGCAGACTTCATTTCTACAGAAGCCTTAGAAGGGGAAGAAGACCCAAACCTCCTTCCCTCATTGACTGAATAATGATTAGAATTAAAAGTCAATTTAAGCCAGTAGAGAAATTGCCCCAAAAAAGCCAATGCTGACCATCTAGTCAGACAGACAGACTTGGCTAAGACCCACAGATTCCTCATGGCCATTAGATTCCCAGAAATTTTTGAAAACTAAGCTGCAAACTCATTAAAGAGAATTTTTTTTTTTTCTTTAGATAAGGTTAGTAACGGTGGCAGAACCATCACCTGTTTGCAAGTGTCACAATATCACTTAAAAGCAGTATCTCCCATTTCAGTAAACTGGTGCTACATCCTGTGAATGAATTTTTAGAAACAGACAGGATGGACACAATCATTTACTTCTGATTTTTTAAGTGTAAACGTCTAATTTGAAGGAAGTTCTTTGCCTCCACATAATAAAAGTGACTGCTCCCTCCTAATAGAACCTAAATTGGATTGATGTTAAATGATTAAATTTGTCAGTGAAAAGGTTGTCCTTGAATTGCCTGCTGGGAATGTCTCTAAAGACTTGTGTTTTGCCCTTCTTATGTCCTTTTTCTGTCCAATCTGAAAAAAAAAATAAATCCAACCTTATTTTACTCTCAAATTTACAAATTAAACAACTGTGCCACAATGCATGCAGTGCCTGGCTGAATAGGGTTCTGATTAGCTGGCTGTGTCAGGGCTCACCACTAGAGCACAAAGAAAAGAAGATAGTTTAAAAAAATCTGCTTTTTATGACATTTGAAGAGGGAAAAAAAAAACAAAACAGTAAAAAATGGTCTTCCCAAAAATGTAAAAAAAACTCCATGAAATTGACATTTTTCACTCCATTAAAAAAATTCTATTTTCCATTCAAAAATTGTGATTTTTTTTATTTTTTTTTTTAATACATGCCCTTAGTTCAAGTACTTGGAAAGAAGGTAGAGATTTGATGTGGGAGGGTCTTTTGTAATAGTTTTTTTAAATTACCCTTCTTGTGCTTTTTCATGCTTTTTTTATTCCTCTCTTTGAATCTTGTTTTCTTCAAGTGAGTAAAGAGTGAATGCAGAAAGAGGAAAAATCTCAAAGGCAAGTATGTTTCAAAATTTGAGTTTTTAAAAATGGAAAAAAAAAAGAAATTACGTATTAAAAACAAAACAAAACAAAAACCCACCACAAAGTATCTCTTTATAAAAGTAACCTACCTTTGCAAATGCAGGGACAGGAATGAACCAATTGAACTAAGAGCAAGCCCTCTGCATTGACATTTGCTATACCTGAAAGCATCTGGGATTGTTCTTTTGCTCTTCTTCAGGTGCTTACAAAACCCACTTAATTCCATAACTATGACTTCCCTTTGTCATTTCAGTTTTCCATTTTAGTTGCTCTTACTGATTTTATATAAATCATCAGCTTCACAGTTTTCAGTGAAATCAATACTATCCACAACAACTAAGCTTCTGTTGCAGTTCTTTGATGGGCACTTCTAATAGTGGTTTATGTTTTAACAAAATGCTTTTGCAGGGCTGCTTGAAGCTAAGAAGCTTTATAAATAACTTTATAGGAATGTTGCATAGAATTGAAAAACATTAGGCACAAGAAAGGCTGAAAGAGAAAATTATTTTGATTTGTGTCTTGAAAAATAATTTCAGGCCTCTGAAAGCAGAAATTATTCTGCATCTCAGAAACAGGCTGCAGCATTGGAGAAAAGCACAAGATTGCAGTCTAATTATAAAGGACTCTGCTTGTACCATTTTCCCTATTTGTTATCATCAAAATCATTAAACCAAATTAATTTAGCGTTGCAGCAGTCCATCTTGTTAAAATCTGTGTCAACAGAAAGAAGTAATGTGCTCCCATACCTCAGAAAGATGTGGCTACAGTATTTCACGATGAAATTTCACGATTACACGATGAAGAAGGCTCTGACTTACCGACGAGAGACTGCAGTGTTCTGGGTGGCTGCAAACTGCAGAGAGCCCAGTAACTTCTCGGATCTTGTCTGTGGGACACAGATGTGTTTATGCTCTATGAAGCGCTCGACAGTGTCATCATGCAGCCAGGAGGGTGACCTGCCCCCTCCCCGGGTATGCACGGCAGAGTAGAATTTGTGGTTTTGCTGTTGGATGTCCCTCCTTGGGCTGGCACGGTGCTCCCAGCAAAGTACGGGGGGCACAGCACGGCACGGCACAGCGGCCGTTTTCCAGTGGGGAATGTTGCTGTGCACTCCCCATGGACCACAAAAGCAAGCTGGAACGTCCAACAGGAGCACTGGGGGGAAAGCGTGCAGCAAAGGGGGTAATAAAAACTGAAGGCAACGGGATATTTTTCTTCTGCGCCTTTCTCCCATCTCTTTAGTCTACACAGAGACATGGCTGCCCAGAGGTATAGGAAAGGAGCTGCCTCGGGCCTCTGGGCACCCTCTGCCCCAGGAGGTGGGAACCCAGCATGTCCTGGTCAAATCGCTGTCATGGCTAGACTGCCGTGTGAGAGGCAACCATTGCTACTGCTCACATCCAGCCTTTCTCAGAGTCAGCTGGGTGTCAGCAGTTCCTCCTCCTGCTCTCCTGACCTCTCTCCCCAAACCCCAGTATTCAAACAGACCGATTAGCAGGAGAGGTTGCAAATTCGCAGTTTCTCACAGATGCCCACCTCAGATTGGCAGGGAAGCACCAACGTCCAGAAGAGAGGCCTGTCCCCTCTCTCTGCCTCTGGTGACTGGTTACAAATGCCCTTCTGAAGCCCCCGTTGGAGGCTGTGACTATGGTAGGAAGGCAGGGGCGAGGTCTCCTTCATGACTCGGCAAGAGTGGCATTTGTTTTGCCCAACATTTCCATGCTGGGCACTGAAAGGCTAAAGCACCTTTTCTATTTACACCACCCCTCTGGTCACATCAGGCTGATACTCAGTTGCCTGTACAATCCTTGCTTGCTTAGTACGATCCTCAGTTGCCTGAAGAACCAGCTGCCTGTTCTTTCTTTTACAGCTACAAAGCAGCCTGGTCGCTCTGGAATTTTTTCAAGGTTAAATATGTCCACTGAGACAGTCTCTTAAAATATAGGCA
Source organism: Athene cunicularia (assembly GCF_003259725.1). Lineage (NCBI taxonomy): Eukaryota > Metazoa > Chordata > Aves > Strigiformes > Strigidae > Athene > Athene cunicularia. Next base: position 73,121,842 of record NW_020799091.1, on the reverse strand, counting down.
TTTTATATTTAATCATCATGTTTAAATATCTTTAAGTCACCCATATGCACAGATTTTTCATTACATTTTCAATGGGCTAATAACCATTCTGAGTCTGTGCCCTACTTGTGCACATTTTGCCAACTAAAATGCCAACTGGCACTATCTGGTCATTTTCAAATGCAGAGGCAGATGTCTGCTCTTGTAGGCAACATGTCCAGGAAGGTGTGTTTTTTTTTTTTTTGTTGTGTTTTTTTGTTGTTTGGGGGTTTTTTGTTTTTTTGGTTTTTTTTTTTTTTTTTTTTTTGATGAGGGTTGTGTGTATAACCATCCTTTTTCACTGATACAGGAGTATTTTCTGAAATGAAGTTCAGCTTCCTGGCTCTCATGAGCTTTCATAAGAGAGCAAAGGGATTCCTCATGAAAGATGTCAAGTCTGTGTAACTATAGAAGAAAGATGCTGGGATTTAATTTTCACTTTTTCATTTGGTCTGCCAGCAGGAATATTTTTGCCCATTCTCCTACCATGAAAAAAAGCTTGTACTGAGAGATCTGTGTGTGACTTGACTAATATTGTATTATTTAACTGGTGTTTGATTGATAACCATAGCACATATTTATTCTTTCTGTCTGAAAGAACCTTTAATTTTTGCAATAAATCCTTTTCTGTAAGGCACCTCAGCATGTCTGAGCTATGCATCCCCAGTTTGCTTCCCCACCACACTGGCAGCATTCAATGGCTCTGGACTCAGGGAGTGTGAGAAATATGAGTCCCTTCCCTGCAACAGCGGAACAGGGACCATTATCTGGGAAGTCACACATCTGCTAGAGCAGCTCACAGGTCTTCCTCTAGCCACATGAGATGGCAGGGATGGGGCTTCCCTGTCCCATGAGATCAGCTCCTGGGATGCAGTCCTGTTCCCATCCACTCCTCCTCCTCCTCAGCCTTTTATTCTTTTCCATTGGTTTTTCATTGCCCCAGTTTCATGGCTTCTCCCCTCTTATGGTGAGTCCTTTTTCCACAAATAAGGCTGACATCTACACATAGCTTTAGTCAGACAATTATTAAGATTTTGCATTACCTGTATTTAATACAACATACACACAGATATATGTTTATTTGTCATATTACCTTGACATATGTAAAGGAAACCAAAGGGCCCGCAGGAATCTTTTTCTGTAGCCATTATTCTTCTATTTTATTTTCCTTATCCCTCTCCCATCCATCATATGCAAACATGATTTATAAACTCTTTGGGACAAAGAGTGCTTAATTCTATTTGCCTATTGGCAACAGCAATTATCTTCTGCATGTGGAATGAATAAATAATAATTACTTTTTTTTTACATTTAAAAGTAAGCAATCAAGGTTGTTTTTTCTTTTTCTTCAGAATACAAACAATCAGGTAAAAAAAAAACCAAACCCCCCTTTGCTTCCTGTAATGCCTCTGGAGAGCTCCTTCAGTATTAATTTCAATTTGTGGGAACCTCTAATAAAGGGTGTTTTCCTTCACCACTTCAAGAAAAAAGATTATTGTCATAAAGGGATCTCTCCTCTGCAATTAAAAAAACATATTTTAAAGACCAAATATGTATTTTAAAAAAACCTGTTTTGAGTGGAATTGAAGATAAGTTAATCATCTTGTATTCTCTGTCTTTCCTGCCTTGTTCTAAGAACTTCATCTCCCTCTAGATTAATAACAAGACAAGAGTTAGACACGAGATAATTTACCACATCATTTATTTACACATTTTAATGAAGGAAAGATCATAGAAGCATAACAGAGCTGAAGTTTGTTGTCAGTTGGGTTGGGAAATGTATATATATTCCAGGAACAACTTAGTCAGTACTGACACTATTTTAATTTTAAATGGAAATTATGCAGCTAACAAGTCGTATCCTGTCTTCTCACTGCTGTTGATCTGCAAAGCAAGAATCCTAGAGGGCATAATGGTAGATCTTACAAAAAATACCTCTGAGAAATAAAATCTGATGTGTGATTCTTTGGCTTTAGTTTTAGCTGTACTGCTGCACTGGTGTAAAAAATAATTTGAAAGCCATTTTAATATGCCTTGAAGATTTCATTTTCTTATTTTGCAATCAAATAGCATGGACCATAATCTTGACTGATATCAAGTCATCACCAATTCATTGGAAACATCATCATTCAAGTACTTGTTTACATACTTGACAGCAACAGGATCAGTTGGAGTAAAGTCACGCTGATCCAGAGCTGCCTTTGCAATGTTTGACTATAAGGATGGGGTTAAATGCTTAGAGATACATGTTTTACAGAACCAGAGAGAAAGATGCAGAAGTCAGGTATAGATGAGCAGATAAGATGAGATGCAAATCTTGGAAATGTTTTGCACAGTCCAGCCATGGAGGGGTAGAACAAGGAAACACAGATACCCTGCCACCTGTTTCCAGCATTGTTTCTCTGTTTCACAATAAACAGTCACAAAGAAAAAAAAAAAACAACAAAAAAAAATCTGCTGGAGGATTTGGAGTAGGGAGTAAGCAACCAGCAGGCTGGGACCCACTGCTTCCTTGGGTGGTTGAAGGAACCTTGGATCCTTCTCTGCAGGATGAAGCAGCCCAGAAGAGCACACAGCCTTTTGATACGGATGTTCTTCTGGGAGGAGGTCAGTATGGGATGGAAACCACTCAGGATGGGATGGGAACGGCTCCAAGGCATTTTGTAAGACTTTTCATTGTGTTATGACACAGAACAGGTGGGGTGTGACTCATCCCCTTTCCCTTCACATCAAAAGGCATACTTGTAGCTGCACTGGATGCAGACCCACTGTGGGGACATGTTTTGGGAACAATTAAGGGACCAAACTTTCCAGGATTATGGGATGGAGGAATGCCTGCTTTCTGTATTGCAATTAAGTTTAGGCATGAATGTGGTGTTGAGATGCCCAGTCCCATCAAAACTGGGGCATTTCTGGACATGTAACAAGGCATAACTGAAACACACAAGGTGCCTCCAGGGTTACCTGGTGTTTTTCAAGATCATAAGTTTGGATGGCACTGTGCATTTTGTCTCCACTTTCCTGTGTTCAAGGGAGTGCAGTGGAGCCAGCCAAGATGTCTATACCTAAGTGTAGACATGCCCTTGTGTACCTCGGGAATAAAAAACCTACAAATAGGCAGCATCTGAGAAAGTTTCAGATAGTTTTTAGCTTGGTGGTTTGGTGCCTGTTCTCTCCTGCATTAAAAACCCTGTTTAGTGAGGGCCTTTTTTTTTTTTTTTGTAGGCCCTGGTACAAAGTAGCTCCCCTTTAAGCTTTTGCCCTCTCCTTTTGATTCCCCTGGGAACCTTTTTCTGTGACAAGTTATTGCTCATGGTGAGATACGATATAAATGAAACCTACATACTATTCTAGACTTGTAAATTCAATAACAGATGATTCTATCTACTCTCTGTTTCCCCTACAAGGAGGCAAATTTTTGGCCATTTCCTTAGTTAGCATTTCTATTTTCTTATTAGTGCCACATAAAAATGTCAACTTTATTATTATTATTATTATTATTATTATTATTATTATTATTCAGGTGGGAAAGGGAGATATGAAGATATGAAAAACACATGTTATGGTTTGGTTATTTCAGTCTATATCATCAATTTATATGAAGTCAGCAGAAATCCCAAGGCTTGCTCTTTCATTTCCTTAGTGAAAAAGTTCAAGTTTAAAATGAGCAAGGTCTTTCATGACACTTGTGATATATCTGTTCATATTTCCCCTGAAACCATCTGTCTGAACTTTCATCACTTTGCCAAAAACTCGCTTCCATGACCTGTGTTTACTTTCCTACATTCATCATCTTCATTTCATGCCATCATTTCTTTTTTAAACCTCCTGAAAAATCTCATCATTCCCTTGTCCCATTATTACATCATAATTAGACTTAGGAGCCCAAATCACATGTGGTTTTAAATCTTTGTTATCCATCATATCAAATGTTTTTCTAAAATTGTGATCACACCACTCAGAATGACTTGTTGGGAAATGTATCACATGCTTTTTCTTCCATGTTGCTCCCTATGCAGAGCAGAAATCTCTATCTGCAAAGTGATTTCATTGTCCATATGCAAGTTTCCGCTCAAAACTTGTCTCAATTGCAGTGCCAAAAGTCTGACAGTCAGACAGCTGGCATGTTGCAACTGCTGCTTTTCATTACCTACCAGACTGCCTCTTATGTGTTTTCTCCATCTGTTGCTTGTAACTACCTTTGGTCCTCTTGTTATTGATCACAGGACAGACACTGTCTATTTACACATAAAATTCACAGTAGAGCTCTGGTTCCTATGTCAGTGCCTATCAGTATCTTATCGTGGTAGAAGTATCTGAACCAGCTTCAAAGCAATCTGCAACAGAATATAAGAAATGTATGAAGTGCTTAAAACAGGTACATTGCTTCTTATAAAAGTGTATGTGAAGTGATGTACTCATGATCCCCTTTCATGAATATCTGATAAGCTGATCGCTGTGGTGCCTAGAAGTCCTCTGTTGAAGTAGCTGACAAGGCATTGTCCTTTCTCTAAAGTACTAGCATTAATAAATCAAACATAATCTGAAAGAAAGATGTTACATACTACTAAAACCTGCATATTCCAATGTTTTCATTATTTCAGATACTGTAGTTTCTTTTTGGTCTCATTTCTTCTGCACCATGGGTAAGCATCACACATTTTGCTAGTGGAGTACCATTTGACAAAGTTGTCCCCTATTGGTGCTTAAGCCAAAGCAAGCAGATCATGACTAATGCAGAAGGAAAAGCTGCAATTCTATGCCTACAGACATAGGTAATGCACAGGGTTTATGGGGTTTAGTAGCTTATTAAGATGTGACAGTTTTAAAGTCTGAGGGATGAATGAAGCAGATGGAACTGCACCCTGAAAGAACAGCTATAGCCAGGGGCCTTCTTCAGGGTAGCTATTACAAATATACATGGATATGAAAAGCAGTCACTATTAATGATCAGAAATGAGGCCAAAGAATCAGTAAGTATTTATTATTTCAGTTATTCTAAATCTAATATTAGATCATACAGGACAAATCTAATGAACAAGAGAAAACACAATAATCTGCTTTCCATAGAAATTAAACAAATTTGGGTGAAAAAACAGTGGTGGTAGGAGCTGATGAGCAAAATAATCCCACCATTCGGAGTCAGTATTCTGAGCAGAAAAAAAAAAAAAAAAAAAAAAAAAGTTGTTTGTTTGTTTGGTTTTTTTTTTAAGTTCCCAAACCTTCAGCTGTCATTCCCTTCAGCCTTTTCTGAGGCTGGGACCCCCTGAGTGTCTTCCAGCTCTGTTCTCACAACAGCTCTTATCAGGAACCTTTCCTTGAGCTGTCAGCTAAAAACCTGGCATTGCAGTCATTTGGCAGAGAACACTTTGCTACCTTTCTGGTTTAGTTCAGCTTTTCTAAAAAATGAACAAATGTGGGTGAGAGACCCCTGGGCAAAAGAGAACAGTCATTCCCTTGACCTGTGCTTCACTGCCTTTACACGTGCCCTCCCTTCTCTCCTCCCAAGCTCTGACCACATCACAACCTGTTGTCGAGGTTGGTTTGAGTAGGAAGGATTCACAGCAGCTTTGACCAGATTATCAGTGCCTGCAACCGGTGTCGAGGCAAAGGTTTAATTGGGGATGAGCAATACACTTCTCTAGCTGTCTCTACAAACTATTCGGATGGATTTGGAAATTCAAGCTGGGTGATAAATTTTGATGGCAAGCAAAGGAAATTCTGACTTGTTCAAGTATCTAATGGGAACATACGTTGCCATTAAATGTTTTCAGAAGGATTCCTTAGGGCAGAATGGACTTCTGGTAAGAGACAATGACAAATGGTTAGGGTACTTACTTGAGATAAGGAAACTGGGGGTCCAGGACCCCGCACTGTTTTATTTATGGGACAGAACCAGAAACATCTGCCAATCATGCAAGTACCTGGTCTGATCTGATGGCTGCATACTCCTTAAAGCTTTCTGCTGTTGTATAATCTGGAGGAAAGTGAGGCTCTCTCCACCTTCAAAACTTGAAAAAGTCTCAGAGTGAATCTGTATCAGCTGATGGCACTGTATGTAGGACAGCAGAATCACTTTCTGTCCAAGTCTCCCAGCACTTCAAAGGGTACTGTAATTTGTCAGTGATTTCTCTCACTGACTTTCTAAGGCATGTACTGTTCTTTAGAGCTATAACTTTCTGTGGCAGTTTGTTAATGTTTTTGATATTATTTTGAGTTATTTTGTCTTTTCTCTTTCCTAATTTCTCAGAAGAGACTGTTTTAATCACAGTTTCCACGTCTCTAACATTTAAAACATTGTGCAGAGTGGTTTTTATTTCAGCAGCTTCAAAACGTTCTTCACTGAGTGGTCACTGTAAAATCACTCCTATGGTTCCCAACACCTTCCTCATTACTTATGCCTTGTAATCCCCACCAAACCAAGAAGATGAGGATTAGATGGAATAACTAGCTTCTAAGCAGCTTCTTCCCCACTGAAAGGCCAGCCACTTCACCCAAATTTAAACACTGTGCCATGAACATTCACAGCAAAGGAGAAGGAAGCAGTAAGTCAGAGAGGGCTAGGAAACACTGGCTCTCATTAAACAGGAAAAATATCCAACTCCAAAATCAGTGTCACTTTACCATGCTAATGTCACTGAAATTAATGAGTAACATGTCCGTGGCCCCTTGCCCATTTCACTTGTGACTTTGAACTACAATATATGTGCAAAATTGATTGTGCTGAGCTTAACCATCACCAAAGGGAAACAGAGCACAACAGCTAACAAAATGACAGCCTCAAGAAGTTGTGTGCAGCTGTTTTTTTCTTCACTGTAGTATTAATATGCATGTTTGAAAGGTGTTACCTTTCTTCCAAGACGTCCACCAGTGGCACAGCCAGAACAGATTATTTTATTGGAAACAAAAATAGGAGCTAATTCTGTAAACTCTAGAAAACATTTCAAGAGGTTACAAAATGCATTGATGCTGATGGATGTCCCAGCCTTTCATTTACAAACATCACTTCACGGCACTCTCCTTTGGCTTGTTGAACAAGGACTTTTGAGGTCACAGAGAAACACAGTCTTACTTTATAACTGTATTTTACTTGGCCCGGTATCAGTGTTTTCAAAGTCCTAGTCTATCACAGCCCTTTGATGTGTAATGCCACATTGAAGTATATATTCCATAGCTATGCCTTGAGCTATTGTGTCTAATAGGCTTTCTGGTGGCTTTTCAAAAACATTAAACATATGTAAGGTTTAAGAAGATTCACAGGCAAAAGCCAGTATGCACATCCATCCCCTACTAGGCTCAGCATGAGAGCATGAGACAGCTTCAAAGCTTCCAAACGCAAAATTCAAAAGGCTCAAGAAAGCTTTTGCCTGAAAACAAACTTCAGATCAAGCAGTTTCCCTGAATTTTCTGAAGTAGGGTGATATCCACAAGAGAGCAAAATCAGCACAATAACCGTCAATCACATTTCTCTGTAATTTGTATTTTTTTCTCTGACTTCACGTACATTAATTCTTCTTTGCACTTGAAAGCTAAATCACATTCAAACAAATTATAAATTCAAAGCACAGTTACTGCTTTTGAATCATGCCATAGGTGGGTGCTGCTGTTTCAGAGTGACTGAATTGCTCCTGCTCATTTGGAAGCTGAACCAAGCCCAGATAGAGTAAGGCATTCCAGAATATATGAATGTTTCTATGGCTGCCACAGCTCCCATTTTTTATATAGGAATAGGCTTGAATGTGTACCATCAGGCAAAGGAAAGTTGTATTTCCTCTGTTTCAGAAACTAAAAAAGCAGTGACAGTTTTGTCTTTTTCTTTTAGCCAAGCTATGGAAAACCAATAGAGGGGAGGGAATTCTGCCCCCATAGTTTACGTTCCTAACTGAGGTCCCTTACCAGCCACAGTCACTCAATTAAACGAAGTGAGGAAGACATCTTTGTGTTCGCCAGAGACAACTCCAATCTGCATCACTTAATGTTCCTCAGCTGCATAGAGAACTTGGTCACCCCCAAAGATGATGTGGTCTATTGGACTCCAGTGACACCTGTAGAGAGTTTACAAGAACCAATAGGCAATACCAACTGCTTCCATATACCCAACATTTGTTCTGCCTAGCCCTGTTCCAGAATGGAAAGGAAAAAGTAATGCAAATCAACAATGAGAGTAGAGTGGTTTTTTGGTTTGTTTGTTTCTTTACTTTGGTTTGTTTTGTGGGGGTTTTGTGTTTTGTTTTGGTTTGGTTTTTTTTTTTTAACAGCCCATGGTGTCACATCATGTACCCTGAGATGATCCTGAACTATACTGCTAGGACATAGGCCTATCTGGTGCTCTGGTCCTTCTTCTGGGAGCTACTAGATGTCATGATGGTGAAATACATGCACCCTCAAAAGTGCTGGGTCTGGAAGCACAGCTTATGTCCAATCTTAACAACTCATCCAGAATCTCAAATTTTTATTTTTATTTTTATTTTTTTTAAATCCTCTGGGATTCTTTAATCCCCATCTGCATGGTGGCTTGGCTTCTGCTGAAAGTCTGAACAGTGTGCTCCAATGGCCTGCTGGCTGGGTGTACTGGAAAAGTGACCTCAGTGCTCTTTGAGCACAGTGAAAACTAGAACTTCCAATTAGTCAGGATGGTCTGTGCTGCTGCTGGCTACCAAAATTATTTACACTACTGACACCATTTAGCATTTCGGTCATTTCTCATGGATTTTCTGTGAAGTCCAGGTACTTGCTGATCTAAATATAGATGACAAGAGAAATTTTGACATGAAACTAATGGGCACACCACCAGTATAGTCATCAATGTTTGGTGGTGAAAGTCAGCATTCAAGAAAATCCTATCATAAAAAGGGAATTATTAATTGAATTAAGCTTTTCTACATTAGGCAATCCTGGAAAGGTTATATGGCTTTTTTGAAACACACACAGGAACATAAGTATGTAAATTCTACAAAGGTGGTATGGAGCTTGACAGGATTCTGCTGGATTTACTACAATATACCTCCACAAATCAGTTGTCAAAAATCAAGAAGTGCAAGGAAGATTAGCTTTCACCCATTACATTTCTGTCAAAAACATAATTTCATGATTTCTTCCAGATTTCTTCTGTTATGACAGGTGATACTTGATCAAAACATATCTTTTTGTGATTTTCAAATTTTAGGCTTCATAACTAGAACTTATAATGAATTGCAGAGTATAAAAACTGGGGAAAAGCAATCTGTAGACAGCAGGGAACAGAGTTTTAGATGGAAGTCACACAAAAATAGGTTTTTAGTTATTTCGTCCTTTTAGTATTTTTGTCTTAGCTGATTCTGTAATCTTTTTTTTTTTTTTTTTCTAAGTAAAGCCAAAAATCAGGGACATGCAAAGTCCAGCTAAACAGTGCTTGCAGATTTATAGGTATGAAAATAATCTGCAGTCAAGAGGAACACATTTGTAACTGGTGGTTGAGCATTTCAATTTACACTTCTGTGCTTGCCTCAGACTATTTCCACTGAGTAACCAAAACATCACAGTGATATTGATCTGTAACTTTAAAAAAACCCAACCAACCCTGTTTCTTTCTTCTATGTTCTTTGCTTCTGTTTGTTTCTTTTCCTATCCCATTTTTCATCCACCATTCTGCATTCTTCTAACGCTACCGAGGTTAAACACTGGAGTACCTGAGCCTCTTGACATTTTCTCAAAGAAAACCAAGTGTTTACGAAAGGGGATGGTGAGTCAAACAAATACCTGCTGAAGCATGTTGGTCATGATGAGCCTTTTGTGCAGCAGAGGTATGTTTGATGGGCAGCCTTTGTTTCTCAATGCTCTGCAGGTTGGAAAGGCCAGGCTTTCCCCATGACATTGGGGAAGCCTTGCCTAAAGGTGACAGCAAGTTAGCTGCAGCTGGAGCTCCTATGTTTTCCAAATCTTCCTTCTGCTGAAAGGACCAAAACTTTAACTTTTCTGTCTAAATTAGAAATTTTTTTTCCTTTTTTTTTTTTTTTTTTTTTTTTTCCCCCCGAATAATAATTCAACACTTAAATCACCACCATTTATGTCTGTATGTTTCCATGGTAGAGCTGATACCCATTTAACTGATCAAGCTGGAAAAAAGGGTTGAGGAAATGCTGATGCTGTTTCTGTGATTAGAAATTATACACTAAGACAATAACTTTTAAATGCTCATCTGAAGAAGCATAAGGAAAAAAGAAAAAATAGAACTTTATTCTAATGCCCCCTAAAACTATGAAATTAAGTGATCTTATGAAGATTTTTAAAATCTATTGGACGTTTACTTTAGAATAAAAAGGGAGAACAGTTATTTTAAACAGAAAATCTACTCCTGTTCTACCATGCAGTGGAGCAAGATCAAACAAACAAAACTGAGGGAATATTTCAGAAAATATCTTTTATTTCTTTCTTCTTTTCCATAGGGTAGTACTAAACTACACTTTTTTCTTTTGTCTTTATTCCAAGGTACCACTTACTCCTAGGAAATGTCCGTTCAATACCTGTGTGTCTTTACATTACAATCCCATTTTGTTTTGTTTTCCCACAAATGTCTCTTGAATGAATGGAGACTGCCAAAGTAATGAAATAAATAGGTAAATAATATTCAAAATAAAGGTTTTATCAAATTTTAACTTAATTAATTGGCTAGATATTTTATCTATTCATAAATAATGTGCTGGTCCTGGTTTTAGTCCCAGAATTTGCGTTACTATGCCTTGAAAGGAAACATTTATTTTTTCCTGACTGTTTTAGGAAAAAAAGCAAACAACTATTGTTTAGCCTCCAGAGCCCTGAATAATATTGCTTTGACTAGGAAGAAAACACTGGCATTATATAGATTTTTTTTTCATAATTGTCTGCTCTGATAAACAAAACAACCAAGCGATTTCAAGTGTCTGCAGGAAGCTGAGCTGCACGCTGCTGTCCCATAGGGCTGGGTCTTACTGCTAGGCCTTCCACATTTTTTATACCTATCCCCACAGGCACAGCTAAGTCACCACTCTGGTGCAAGCCATCTACAGTTTAGAGAGTACCACACCAGTGACTGAAAGTCCCTTCCCAATCCTTTCTAACCTGCTGGGACTCTCCCTGCTTCTCTAATAAAAGCATTTTGCAAAGCTGTGTGATAAGGGAGACAAACAGCTATATGGGTCATACCCGGACTTTGACCCAGACAGGGCAAAGCATTTGCTCCAATCCCTTCCTGCAGTCAAATGTAACCTGTTGATGGCAAAAGCAGAGATACCCTGCTGCACTGGTCTCTCCTCCATGAGCAGAGCTGGGGAGAGAAGTGCCATTAGCCAGTAAAAAATAAAAGCCACCCACAAAAACAACCAAGTCAGGTTCACTCAGCATCATCTGATAACCCCCGTGGAAGAGGTGATCAATATTCATCAGCATCACAGTTCTCCTGCTAGTGATAGTTAATGGGCTGATAATGCCATCCTCCTTGTAGCCAAATCCCATCAGGGACCAGACAGCTGGAGCTAAAGGAGAAAACTTATCAGATGTGGCAGGAGACAGTTTAGGAGGCTAAAATTAACCTTGGACCATTCACAGAAAGAACTAATTGTTTGTGACTGCTAGATTCCTGCCAATGGCAAAGGTTTATTGCTGCACAGATCTTAACCTGACACTAGGTTTTTTGCAGCAGAAAAAAAAAGAGAGAAAATTAAGTGGTGAACAAAAAGAATTCCAGGGTTCTTTTTAATCCCTCCCCCACAAAGATATATAAATTAGTGTATATATAATGAAAATTAAAACTAAAGCTTTATGCATTTGTGCTATAATGATTGAAGTTGCTTCAGGACTCCAGAACATACAGTGAATTCATGAGTTTGACCGAGCCTTCATCAAGGAAAAAAGGAAAACCTGTCAGAAAAGCCCAAGGCTGCTGAATTACTCTTACTTTATTAAAACCTCTAGTGTTATAATTTCCTCCCTTTCCCTTGCCAGCAGTACAGAAGCTGGAAGCTGGTTTTGGCTGAAGATCCATCAGCTGGAACTCATGAAAAAGGAGTCAAATAAACAAGCAGCATTACCAATGGTGGTGGTAGACTTTACTTCAGGATCTGAGAATACTCAAGACAGGGAAGATGTAACACTTGGAAATATGCTTGAGTTACAGATCTCTTGACTTTTGGGCATAATGATGTTCAATGAATGTACTGCATAACAGAATTACAGAGCAAACTCCAGTACAAGAAGGTGAACCTGGAAACACATTCTCAGGCAGCATGTCTGGGAAAAGAGACCGCTCAGAGCTGGAGAACAGGTTTGCTTCAGAGAAGAAAAAGAATGGGTGGAAGCACAAGATAAGTTGGCAAGTGAGAAGACAGCACATTTAGTACAACAAAGGAGAAGAATGGACAGCCAGGGACCCCTTGGTAGCTGCTACAGAGAAAACTAGTGCTTGAACATGGAAGAGGCCCTTTTTAGGGAAAAGAAAATTAATACCCCACCACAGGAGCTGATGTAGAGAAAACAAGAGCTGCAAAACAAAATTGTTGAAAATAGCAGGGAGGAACTTACTGAGTGATCTTGGCAACAAGACAAGAACCTATGCTGGAGTGGGTCAAGGTTGTCTACACAAGGCTAGAATGATCGAAGAGAAAGTATGTTATCTCCCTGGAATTCATCCCATTCTGAAGAGAGGAATGTAAATGCATAGGAAGAAGAATTAAAACCAAATAGGGATCGGTTATGATAAGAAAGATTTGACTTCCAGTCACATCATTGCTGCACAGATCTTAACCTGATACTAGTTTTTTTTGCAGCAGAAAAAAAAAAAAAAAAAAAAGAAAATGAAGTGGTGAAGAAAAAAAAAATCCAGGGTCTTACCATATGTAATGTGGTAAAAACAGTTTTTCTGTAAGGATTGATACCATGCACGTGTCTGGGATACAGAAGCTTGATGTAGATGACTTAAAAGTGAGAAATAGAAAAAAGTGAGAAGTGAAGTCATCTGGAGACACTTCTGAATCACCGTAGTGTTAAAACTTAACTGAAGAGGGCTCAGGAGAATGAGGATTCAGTAGAAGATTAGATGTTCGAGTGTCCATAGAAAAGTATGTTAAAAAATTCTCCTGAGACAATTTGATAAACCAGCGATAAACCCTGGGGGTTAAATGTATATGTGGATCAAGGATCTCTGTAATGTGCCTGTAGAGATGAATACTGAGAGTTATGCCCTTAATGAGAGATTTTAATTCCTAGATGTATATCACTTAAGACTGAGAAATGTGAGAATTGCCAGAAGTCAAGCTGAATTACACATCATGAAAGATATTCACGCAAATAGAGTAAGTTCTTTATCCATAAGAAGCAAGGAAGATGAAGGAAATCAGTGTCATTTGTTTTGACCTAGAAGAGTGGATAGGAATATTTTAAATAAAGACTATTTTAACTTAAACTGTTAAAGGCATTTCCTTGTCTTGTCCAGGGAGCATGTCTGATAACCTGATTTCTTTCATATTTTTCCCAGAAGATCTTTATTAGCTGGAAAAAGAATAAATTGATGACAAAGTCACTTAGCAATACAACTTTCAGTGTTATGTTGAACCACCTCCGAGAGCAGTGTTATCTCCCCATCAGAAGAATTTTGAGCAGACGTGCCACAAGCCAAGTTTGCAAACAAATGTCTAAGTCTGTATATGAATGGCAGAGGCTGTGTAATGTGGGTTGACTTCTATTTCTTCTGTGCCTCTCACATGTAAAGCACACTAAAAATAAGCAGAAGAGCAAAACTTCAGGATACTAGTTCTTCAGATAAATATGCATTTGAGACTGTTTCTCTGCCAGAATAAACACCTCAGCTGACAGGAACTTGATTGGAATAACTTATTCTATGTCCCTCTACCTGGCAGAGAAAGGTAACCATGCATTTGTTTTCCCTGGCATACCTTCAAGAACCAAGCATTTTGGCCCATTGCAGCACTTTTATTACTTCTTTTCACTACAAGCCACAGCACAAAGATGATACTAGAAGGTATTGCAGTAATAACAATAATTCCCTGCCCAGAAAGAAATATTGCTGTTATTAGTACTATATAATGATGATAGTATATGTATTGGGTATTAATTAAGGAAACTTTAATAGCTATATTATGGAAACACTTCAAGCTAACTCCTTAACACTTGTGTGCAAAACAAAGAGAGAACCAAAGTAAGATGTGGGGTTAATTGATACATTGATAAGTCAGAAGCAGAGATAGTATAAATATCGCCCTTATTCAAGATATGGGTAAGAAACATTTCATTTATGGGTAACAACAAACTAGCTGCTTTTTATCTAAACAGAAGACAGACACCAAGTCATACAGAAGTTCTTCCTCAGCGTTGGCATGGTAGTGACATGCAGAGAATAAAAATGATCCAAAATACCACACACAAACATTGAGGAGGAGGAGAGAAATTACAGCAGGAAGGCATGGAAATCAATCAAACTTGGATGAGAAACATGAATAGATGCAAAAATAAATTTAATGCCCCCAATCATCCCCCCAAGCTAATAGAACCAATATTACCACCTAGAGAAATGACAATCAAATAACCACTCCTCCCTCCAAATACATCACTCAATAAAAGCAAAGTTCATTGGAAATATTTGTCTAAAATTGTATAGATAAAATTACTTAAAATTCATATGATACTGTTGGATAAAAGACCATTAATCAGTATGAAATGTTAGGAGGAAAAAGCTCAAAACAGCATGACAAAGCCCAATATTTAAAAAAAAAACAAAACACAAACCAACCACCACCACCACCACCCCCCCCAACCCTAAAATAAAAAGCAGTGTAATAAAGGAGTGAAACTATTCTAGTGCTGCCCATGAAAGCAACTGTCCCTTGGCTATAATTTCTATGCTCATGAACTTGTAGCAAACCAAAGAAATCAACTTTTCATGAGTTCTGGTAAGCAGCAAGACATTTAGATGGCAAGACACTTAGATGTTAAAGCCTGTTTCTTCTAACAATTAGCTCTGCTTCTTCCTTGGTGAGAGTATAAAGAATTCTTTCCTTGTTCAGAATATTTTATACTTAGAGCTATGGATATGACCGTGATTGACTTTTGGTTGGTGTTAAAATAATTATTTTTTTTTCTCAAATTGACTTCAAACAATCTTGTCAATAAAGCTATCATATCAAAACAATCAGTTTAATCAAAATGTTTAACTAAGAACACTTTTAATAAAACCAAAGAACTAGTTTTATAATAGGTATGTCACTGAACACTCATTGTTGGACTACAAGATTATGTGTTAAGGCTTTCTCATTCTTTTTTGATGGATCTTTTCTGTTTTTCATGAAACATTTAATAGGAAAGGGAGTATGAATTGAAACACAAACCTCTTACTTCCCAAGCAAGCACACTAACATTTTAGACGTCATTTCAGTTCTCTCTTTGGCCGACAAATATTTATTATTCCTTCCTTCAATCTGCCTCCAAGTTTATCTAACTAGCACTGACATTTTTTTTGGAAATATGTTCTGAAAAAAAAAAAATCGGGATGGTTTCCATTCAAAATTTCTGATATGCCATCTTATTTGTTCAAAACTATTTGGAAAATTAGACTAGAATTTTAAAATACCTTTGAATCAAGCTAAACAGTACTTTCATGGCAAATTTAAAAATCACACAGTTCTGCTCATGACAACTCACTTTTGCTACTTATGTTATTTTCAATACTGCATCCAAAAATTTCATAGCTGTTCCTGAAGGGGAACAGAATAAAAATAACCCTGACAAGTTAATTTTTAAGTGCTCCTCCTACAAGTCTATATACTTAAATAGTCAAAACAGAATATATAGCTACATAACAGTGTCAAGAAAAAAATTCTTAAAACCAGTGGAGAACAGACGGTTTTCAAAGTATGTACTAGATTGCACATTGAAACAGCTTTCATCATTTTTACTGTCTGCTGATTTCTGCTGGCTGTGCTATACGTGTGCTAAATGAAAACTAATGGCAAGAAAGTTAAGACATTCAAAGGTCAAAGTTCTAAGAACAGGTTGCCTTCATTTTCTTTATCATTCATTATTCAAGTGGCTGTTTGTAATATTTAAATGAGTCAGCTAAGTCATAGCAGTCACTGCAGAAGCTCATTATTGCTCATTATTTTATGACCGCTACCCTACCAGACAGGGCAAGTGGCATGTGCAATGTACCAAGGAGAATGGGTTAAGTGACAGAGACAACAAAAAAGAGGAAAAACCTCTTTACCACTCAAAGAAAATTGCTCCTTTCATCCTAGCAACAGCTTCACAGTTGCCTATAGGTCCTTTGCTACTAGAATCATCTAAGGCTCTTTTCAGGAAAAAAAATTGCTTAGATAATCTGGGGACTTTCCTTGTTTGTAAAATCCTGAGCTGCAAAACAGTGGGGTTTGGTCAGCAGCAACAGTGTCTGGATGATTGATTGTATTGATACCGCAGAACACTGGGATGTTCATTTTGTGATATTATTTCACATTTCCAGTCCTATTCCTCCTAAATTCTAGAAGACAAATTTGGTAACACCTGGTAACACCTAAACAGAATGCCTTGATGGCATTTGTTTTCCTTTTACTGGGTATGTAATTTCTCTTGTGAGTGAATATTAAGATTACCAAGTAGTACTGACAGTTCAGACCTACATTGCACCAGCCAAATACTTTGTAAGATTTTAAGCACTCAGCAACCTTTTTCTTTTCTGCCCCAAGATTCCCCAGCTATCTGAGTAAGCACAGACCAGCAGGGCAGGTCAAGGGCTGTCTCAGGCATGCAGCTGATAGCTACAGCTGGGCACTGAACTAATTGCAGTTACCACATGGCTCCTGGCTCCTGGCCTTTAGCCTCAAATTACAGTTTGGCAGTTAAACTTGCAAATATTGATTGGTGAAACATTTTATGATAATCATCTGCAAACCTTTAGCTACTCACTCTTTAATGATATTACTGGAAACATTTTGTAGCTCATTTGGCCATCCTTTCATCTTGGCTCTTAGAGGCTTCACCTTCATACAAAGAAGCCCATGCTCCACAGAGGACTTCACACCTAGGCTGACAGCCGTCAGCCATTTACACAGATGCCTACTGTTCCGCACAGAGCTCATTTTGTTCTGGCAGATAGAATGATTTAAGACTGTAGAAAGACAACTATATGCTTAAACACATAGATACACATAACTGGGCTCATACACATACATGATGGGCATAAAACATGGAACAAGGGTTATGAATACAAGGACAAGGGAGGGATAGCAAAATATAAAAATAAAAAATAAACACATTACAATTTTATAGTACCTTAGTTTGACTTAGAATCACATATGCCTTTCTATTTTACTTTTTTTTTTTTTTTTTTTTTTTTTTTTTTTTTTTTTCCCCTATGATTATTGTATATAAAAGCTTTCATCATGCTGGAGACATTAACATACTTAAGTGTACAAAGTCCCTATTACCTCTAGAGTAGTCTCATTCATGTTGTTCTGGAGTCCTTCTGGGATATTTTGAATCCCACAACAACATTCTACAGAATTAACAATATTTCTTTGATATTTATACTCTGATAACAGCGAGGAAGCACAACTGTAAGAAAGGAACTATTGTGCTGGGAGCCCTAACAACAGTGTTCCAAACTCAAAAAGGTTAATTCCCAATTCATCACATCCTGATGTCCTGATGATAGACCCCGCTGAAAGTGTTCATGTGCAGCTTTCTGCAATTTCGTAAACAGAGAATGTGTCAGGTTTTGGGAGTGGGGAATGTTTCCTTAACTCAAATGGCAAAAATTTAAATTGGTTCAATAAAAATCAGAATAATTCTACAGGGCAACCCCCCTTTTTTTGTATGTGTGTGAAAAATGCGAAGAGCAATATAGCAAACTGCTAAAGATGGCTGGGATTAAAGAAAGGTTTGAAGCTGTTCACATGAAATGATCTAAGCAAAGACTAGTGAATGGTGTATTTTAATGACGTATTAAAGAAATAGATGAGCACCAAGACAGATGGTTTATTCTGGAACTTGTATAATATGTCTTCATTTGCTCTATTTTATACTACAAAGAGTGGGGTTTTTTAATTGTACATTAAGCTAATGAGTGTCAGGAAAACATCTTTTTGTGCTGCATGTTACTCAGATGTGAAGTTTTCTTTGCAGTTTTGCTTCAGTGCTAAGCACTTACAGAAAATTTCCTGTATGCTGAGATCCAGGGTCACGGCTGGGAAATGGCTACAAAAACCTGAATGGATCCTCACTGAATAGCCATGGAAGCCGCACAGATCTTTCTGCTTGAGTTTTTGTATCTAGAACAAGTACTTAGATCCCCATTTAAGGCATCTAAACCAGCCTCCCTTCTTAGCCACAGCAAGCAGTTTTATGGAAATTCAGTCCATCAAACTACAATGGTTGAGGGAAGGTTTTGAAGAATCCTCTTTTTCTCAGTGGCTATAGAGGGAAACCTGTCCTAACAGTGGATATTTGTAGTACAATGTGTAAGTTGTTGACAGTCTATACTTCATTAATTCAGTTGAGATTTTAGTGATTCTATATGCAAAGTCTCAAGCACAGTATCTAAGGCATATACTTTCATATTGTTGATGTTTCGTCCTACCAAGACTACAGAGAAGCTCAGGAGAGGAGTCAGTGGTCCGCATCCACTTTCCTAGCATGTGAGCTACAAAATCTTGTCCTCGGAGACCTCCTGATGCTGCTACTCCAAACAGCAGTTTTGCCAAGCCAGCCTGGCAACCTAAGCTTTTTGTGTCCTTACCCTTAGTTGTCTTGCTGCCAAATGACAAAACAGGCAGCTCAAAGAAGTCATCCTGCCACATGTTTCCTTGCTGTGGTGGAAAGCAGAGGATTATTTCCATCGGCTCTGTCTGCACAATCAGTAAACAACAGGCTCTGGCAGCTGGTATCCCTGCGCTGACTTGGATGGCCCTGGAGATGAGCAGAGGAAAAACAAAGAATGCCAGGGTAGACTGCAGGTTTATACCTGCTCTAATTTACTCCCCTGAGTTGCGCAATAAATTCAGCAACAGTAACTAGGAAAGCTGCACAAACATCTTATTAAAGTATGTTTTGATTGGCCTTTAAGCTTTACAATTCTTAAACAGCCCTCATTAAGTGATCCATATACAGCAAATATTTGACATTGTGTATATACAGATCGCTTCTTTGCATGTCCAAAGAAACTGTGTGTGAACATTCAGGTGGATGTCCAGATTATTTTCTATAGAGCATAAAGCAAAACTAAAGAGCCTGCTCGTAATGGAGTTGGTTTTTGCACTATTTGTGCAAACATTATCCTTTGAATACTTAGTGAATTGGAGATGATCTTTCTTTCAAGAAAATCTGTTGCCTTAAGAAAAATACTGTGAAACGTATACGTATATAGAACTATTTCCCTCTAGAAATGAAAGTGTGTTTCAGATTTGGACAGGAGGCAAGCCATAATTAGAGACATTGCTGTTAGTTCCAAAGGGAGCCGATAAGTAACAAAACAGATTTTCAAGATATCTTAATTAGGACATTTCTTGTAACCAGAATTGGAAAAAAACTCTCCTCAAGCAGCAGAATCGAAAAAGAGTGCAAGAGAAGAAGCAGCTTCTTTTTCTTTTTTTTTTTTTTCTTTTTTTCTTTTTTTAATTTGAACAGTGAAGACTGTTTTGTTTCAGGTATCCAAAGCCCAGTTCTCCTTCAGAACTGTGTGCTGTCTGTCTCTAGACTCCTGCTAGCCACAGTCTGTTCAGTGAAACAGGGGGTTTTGTGTCACTAATGTACAGTGCTGGGCCTGGGAAGAACCATGTCTTCAACACGACTTGTTATGTTCTAGACTAATGTTGATGTGAATGTAACACACATGTAGCCTGTTGCACAGAGTCTAAATTAACACATGAAATCCCCATTAAGTCTACTGGATATATCTGGAGGTATGTATCATCTCTGGGGATGCCTACCATGTCAGTTGATAGCAGAAGGAGTCTGATCAACTCTTCTGAAGGAGATGTCCACCTTTTTCAGCAACACAGGCTAGTAGAAATTAATTGGCCCTAAAACAATGGGAATCTTAAGTGTGAAGTCAATGAACTGAGATGTGAATAACAAGAGGGAAGCTCACAAGTTCTGGTGAGTTTCCCATGCCCAAACAATAAACTACTGCTCAATTTCCTTTTACAAGACATGTCTCAGTGCATAGCAGAGAAATATGCACTCATTTGCATGAATAACTTTTCTTCAACTGCAGAATGATACACAGAGGTCATCTAGATGGGGGTCTGTACAGCTATTATGGCAGTCACTCCCCAGTGGTTTGGAAGGCAGGACAAATCCAAACATCAGTATGCAGTAAGTGACTCCAGAAGTGATGCACTCATGACACCAGAGGTTTCTGGAATCTGTTTCTAGTGTTGAAACCAAGGGCAGTTATACTTCCGTTTCCTGGAAAAGAATCTTCAAGATAATAAGGGGACGTAGCAACAAGAGGATCTGCTGGTAGTCATTTGTCTTTAGTATTAGCCCATTTTTGAAGGAAGGAACTGAGCCCTAGTTCTGGTCTCCTGTTTCAACATCTGCCTAGTGCCTATCAGCTGTATTTCTCCATCAGGTATAACATGTTTCAGCAGCTACTGGAGGCCTAACAGTCCAGTTTGACATTGTGGTGACTGCAAATGCTGAGGCACCCTTTCTCCAAATCTCAGCTGTTCTGTTTTGATACAGAACTGTGAGGAGTGTAAACAAAAGAAATATAGCATATTTGACATTAGTAGCACCCCTTGCCCCAAAACATGCCTTTACCAGAAAAGCTGTCCTTCATAGATAAATTTGTATTAGCAGTGGGATTTAATGGGTGCCAGATATGTGCCCTTAGAACACAATATATAGCGGGCATGTGGGTTTCCTATGGCTGCTTTTTGTGTACATGCTCTGGATTAAATGCCATTAAGTGAACCCAATAAAATGGAATGGTTCTCAGTATAACAAGATAATGCCGTGCCCATTCAGTTTGTGGGAATTCTCAGAAATATTTAATTAAAGGACTGGAAAGTTAATTGGGTTCTCTGGAACTTTGATATTGGATTTCACAACAGGCTCTATTGTGCACATGTTCTTTTATCTGTGAAACCACACCTTTACATATCCTACCTTTCCTGTTCTCCTTGATTTCAAGGCTTCGGAGACATTGAGTACAACATCTTGAAAGTCTTAGATCCTTCTTCTTAGATCCTCTATACTCATGAATTTTTTTCCAGCATTTTTTCTAGATACAACTCCCAACACCTTGATTACTTATATATCTCAATTTTTTTTTTTTTTTTCAGTCACATAGAATTTATTTCTTTGTTACCACAAAGACTTTTCTTTGCTGCCTTCCAGTACAGCCTCCCAGGTAGAACAGCTATGGCAGGGCATCAACTATGCAAGTTTTTTTCTTCTATACTGTACAAAGAAACTACTACACTGAAACCTCTTAACTTGTAGAGATACCTCAACTAGTTTGATACAGACTGCATAATTATCTGCTTTGAGATCTTGATGGGTCCTGTAGTCGGTGCTTAGCCTCTTGTTATCTTGTCTTCACTGTTGTCAAGTCCCAGGCCGGCAAGTTTAAAAGTCTCTATGAGCTGCAATTTATCTTCTAAGTTCTGGCATAGACATAACCTTAAAAATAAGAAGAGGGTTGTCTGTGCCTTAGCCTCTTTACAGAAAAGGCTCGATTTCTAGCTGCTGCAATTGTGATTTATGTGATGTGCCTGACAACTGAAATAAAAGAGAGAACATAAAATGTAATTTTCCATTATTAGACAAATATACATAACACTGATACACTACAGTGGACAAGTCAAGTCTTGGTAAACAGCAAGTAGCATAGGAGCTTAACTAGTCAATACAAGTGGAGGCGTTCAAACACTCTAGAACCATTTTTACTCTGTACTGCAGTCTGACTTTATACTTGGTTTTCAAGCTTTAATATGTGAAAGGGCAGCAGTGGCTGAAAACCTAAAGAAGGCAGGATGTGACTCAGGTATTAATTTATAGAAGTGTACTGGATCTGGCTGGGATGGAGTTAACTTTCTTGGCAACCTGAACAGTGCTCTTTTAGATTTGGGACCAAAAGTGTTGATAACACAGGGATGTTTTAGCTGTTACTGATCAGTGCTTGCAAACTGTCACTGCTTTCTCTATTTCTCACTCTGCTCCCCTCCCCAGCAAGAAGTCTCGGGGTGGGCAAGAGGCTGGGACGGGACACAGCTGGGCTAGCTGACCCCAGCTGACCAAAGGGATATCCCATGCCATACAACATCACGCTCATCAGTGAAAAGTGGGGAGGGGGGTAGTTTGTGTTTTTTCCCCTCTTTTCATCACTTCAACTGTCTTTATCTCAAACTCTGATGGTTTTTTGCTTTTGCTCTTTTCATTGTCTCCCTGATCCCTCTGGGGGAGAACGAGTTAGTGGCTGGCTGGTGATTAGTTGCTGGCCAGGGTTAATGTCAACACTCTACAGTATGTCAGTTCCTTGTTTTAGAGAAATGAAAGATAAGAGACAACAGCCTAATTATAAATCCAATCTTTTCAACTCTTAGAGGTATCATGTTTGTTGTGGAATCATGTCACCTTAATTGCTGAGTGTAAATGTCAAATACATTTAAAAATAGAGGGATTTAAGTCTTCTCCTAAACCAAAATGGTACAACTGTATAACTATAGTGGCAACCAGTATCACCCTATATAAGAAAGGACATTTTATGAGAGGATACAGTATAGGAAGACTATATACCTCAACATTATCCACAGCTTCAGTTTATATTCCATATAGTGTATTACTGAAATAGTGAACCCCATGCACTCAATTTAACATCTTTGACACCTTTTACTCCCTTGGCATTTTTCAAGTTGGAAATATTTTTATAGAGATCCCTTCCCTTAAGTTACATAAAGTTGACAATTACATGTCAATGAACCCAAGACTTTCTGCCAGAGGCAGAGAGCAAGAGCATCAGCAAACCTTATTTCAGAGTACATCTTCCTATTATTCCAGGGATCGACAAAATTTTCAAGGAGTGAAAAACAGCCACCAAATATATGAACTTGTCTCCAGAATCATTGCTGGTTTTCAGATTTCCCTCTCTTAACTTCAACTTCTCCTCCTCCTACAGATTTCACAATAAAAATGGCAAACCTTAGAATAATCCAATAAGTAATTACATATTTGTGGATTCAGTCTCATCTGAGTGAGGACTCCCCACAGCATGAAGATCTAAAAATATACCTCCCACAGAATTATACAACCTAAAGAAAATTCACAGAACTAAAAAACAATCTAAATCAAAGACTCTTCATGCTTTTTAAATTTCTGAATTAGTTGATCTGAAATATAATGAACAATTTGTGCATATTTATTTTTATTTTACCCAAACCAGTTGAGCATCCCTAATTTATACCACAGAGAATGAAGCTGACGGGGAAAGGACAGCTGGGTTGATTACTTTACTTCATTCATAATGCAGTTTTCTTCCCCTCCTGACATATGAAACATCTCAGTGATTTTATGTTCTCCCTTCCTTACTCTAAAAGTACCAATGAAAATATCTTCCCCCTGACCGAGCAGATAGTTAATTTTAAATTAAACAGCTGTGTCCAGGCACAATGTACATATATCTCTGTTGCATAGCAAATGACTTGTAACTGGCATTACCACCATTTGGATTTTTGATGACCAACCAGTTCATTAACATTTGTCTTTGGTGAGTAGTATGAGACTGATACCACTAGTGAAAATGCAAAAAGGTTTGGCAGTCCAGTTTTCAGTATGCAAGGATGGCAATACTGAATTCTGTGTAAAAGAGCTGTGAACTTTATTGGAGGTTACAGCTGAGAGATCTTGGGAGGTGTGGAGTAACGGTGTGTGCTTTACTTTCAGGCTGGATAAAAAGCCTTTTGTGATGCAAGAGTCATTGCTTTCCTGGAGCAGTAATTGCAGACAAACTTTCAAAGAATAAAAGTTAAAAAGCTATTTAGTAAATCAGGCAGGACAGACTCTGAATATAGGATCTACTCCATGGTGATAAAACAACATTTAAAATGGTGGGATCCATGGTATGTTGCTCAGGCAAATAACAGACAAATCTTGAGCTCAGAGAGAAGTGGCCTCCTGAAGTCCTTCAGTTCCCCTGGTGCAAGGGAGAAAGAAGCGCCTCTGAAGGCCTCACCTCCTCAGTTGAGGCACCGAAGTAAGTCAGTCCAGCTATCCCTCTGGAGGCCTTCAGCCGTCTCTTCACATGCAGGTAAGAAAGGGCTGGAAGAGACTGCGTCATCAGACTGCCAAGTGCTAGGTGCAAGTTAGATACCTGAGGTGGACAGACAGGTTCCTAGCCCATTTGTCTTTCCTGTTGTATTCAGTCCTGCAATTATTTCTGTAAAGTGCTCTAGAAGACAGTGGATCAAGTATGTCATCCAACTTTCTTCTTGCCATGTGCAAGTTAAGTTTACCTTTAAGTCACCTGTGTGTAGTGTAAAGTAATTTCACAATGACTGGATGATAAATAGTACTTAATTCAGCCACGCAGAACTGCAAATCACAAGAACAATGAATCACCGTTTATGTAAACCAGAAAATCTAGCTCTGTGCTAAGAATAATTCAATCTGTCTATAAAAAGGATTGTCCACAAATAGCTTCTCCCCTCTGAAATGCTTCTACTTGGCTGGAGTTCTCCAAGGACTCATTCTTTCCTTTCAATTTTTGAAAGTTCAGTGTTGAGAGAAAGGTCAGAAGTGCTAGCAGTAGTCCAAATGAAGAGAAAAGCTTTGTTGTGTCTTCCCCCACCCCCCACTTAATTTGTGTACATTTTTGAACAATTCTTCAGGACAATGTAATTCTCTGAAAAGAGTTATAGGAACATGGTTATGGATTTGGTTACTCTCTGATCTCATGTCTGTGTTTTCATAATCTCACTTTAAGCCATTTAAACCAATTTCAAGAAGCAGTGCATTCTTCTGTGAAAGAATGGATGGCATGTGCCTTTACATTCAAAATCTGCTTTCTCTTTTATTGGCAGATTAGGTAGCAAAGGGATGACCTGAAGAATGTAAGGTAAGTACCGTTTGTCAAGTAAAGTTTTAAATCCACTGCTGGATTTTGTGAATACCTTAAATCAAGTAATTTGTATTTGACAAATGCTGTATTTACCTCCAAAGACTAAATCATGGAGCAGGCTTTCCAGGAAGCCAATTATTAGTTAAATGAGGGATAATTGGATTTAATAGCAAAACTGTAAAGGGTCTAAGGGGGGGACCAAAGGCATGAGAACAATAGGTTGTGTTGAAAGAACAAGTCTTGGGCTGGAGGGTAACTGTCAGTGGAGTTCCTCAGTGACTGATTTTTTTTTTGACCAATATTTATTATTTTCTTTAATGACTTTGGCACAAAAGTCAAAATGTGCTAATGAAATTTGCTGATGACATAAAACTGGGAGACAGTGTCAACACTGAGGAGGATTGGATTAATTAGGCAGAATTAGATGACCTCGAAGACTAGAATAATAGAATTAGGATCAAATTGAGTAGTGCGAGTCCAGGGTCGTGTCCTGAGGAATAATGAGATGAATTTCATTCAGCAACAACAGGAAGAGAAAAGACCTTTGGGGCATTTACTTGATCACAGGATGCTTTTGACCTGTTAATGTGATGCAGCGTGTTGTGAAAGGCTCTGTCGAGTTCTCGGCTGAAATCTGTCTGTGGTTGTGGTTTCCCGTGCTTGGGGAAAACCCAACTGGGGCAGGAACAGATGTCTGGAAAGGCTGCCTGGCTGATGGGGAATGGGTGAGCTGGTCCCACTGGACGCTGCAGCAGCTCTGCTTGTTACGTGGAGCAAAATGAAGACTGAGAGGGAGTATGATTGCTCTGTATAAGTACATTGGGGGATAAAGAAAAGAAAGGCAGAAACCGTTTAGAGGATTTTTTTTTTTTTTTTTTTTTTTTTTAAATG